>NC_139334.1:5875000-6062500 GCF_056507025.1 Lutjanus erythropterus
CCATACATACATACACACATACGTACATACATATGGTCATACATATGACCATGCATACATTCATACATACATACATATGAGCATACATGCATACATACATACATACATACATACATACATATGACCATGTATATATACATACATGTGACCATACATACATACATACATACATATGAGCATACATACATATGAGCATATATACATACATACATACATATGACCATACATACATACATACATAAATACATACATACATATGAGCATACATACATACATATGACCATGCATACATTCATATGACCATACATACATACACACATACATACATACATATGGTCATACATATGACCATGCATACATACATACATACATACATACATACATACATATGAGCATACATGCATACATACATACATACATACATACATATGAGTATGCATACATTCATACATGTGACCATACATACATACATACATACATATGAGAATACATACATACATATGACCATACATACATACATACATACATATATATGACCATACATACATACATACATACATACATACATATATATATAAGTTCTTTTTATAATTCTTTTTAATTTAAAATTTAAAATGAATTGTGACTTCTTGATGTTATTGAATATTTTTGCATATGTTTATGAAATAAACAATGTTCAAATTGGAAAAGGAACGTTCTTTTACGCACCATTATGGTACAATGTTGCCTACAGGCAACGAACCCCAAAAACTTCCAAAAATAAAAATAAAAATAAAAATAAAATTTCTTCAGATTATGTTAATTTAGTCTATTTTGAGACATAAAAACACATTTCCCTCACTAGCATCATAATGTGTACCATAGAGGGATATGACCATACATACATACATACATACATACATACATACATACATACATATGACCGTACATACATACATACACATACATACATATGAGCATACATACATACATCCATACATACATATGACCATACACGCATACATACATACATACATATGTACATACATACTTATGACCATACATGCATACATATGACCATACATACATACATACATACATACATACATACATATGACCATGCATACATACATATGACCATACATGCATACATACATACATACATACATACATACATACATACATACTTATGACCATACATACATACATATGAGCATACATACATACGTAAATATGAGCATACATACATATATACATATGAGCATACATACATATGGGCATACATATATATGAGCATACATACATACATACATATGAGCATACATACATATGGCCAAACATATGACCATGCATACAAACATACATACATATGAGCATACATACATACATACATACATACATACGTACATACATATGACCATGCATACATACATACATACATATGACCATACATACATACATACATACATACATACATACATACATATGACCATACATACATATGACCATACATACATTCATATGACCATACATTCATACACACATACATACATACATACATATGGTCATACATATGACCATGTATACATACATATATACATACATACATATGACCATGCATACATACATACATGTGACCATACATTCATACATACATACATATGAGCATACATACATATGAGCATATATACATACATATATATGAGCATACATGCATATATACATACATACATATGACAATACATACATACATATGACCATGCATACATACATATGAGCATACATACATATGAGCATACATTCATACATATGGCCAAACATACGAACATGCATACAAACATACATACATATGACCATACATACATACATACATACATACATACATATGACCATACATACATATGACCATACATACATACATATGAGCATACATACATACATACATACATATGAGCATACATACATATGAGCATACATACATACATACATATGAGCATACATACATATGGCCAAACATATGACCATGCATACAAACATACATACATATGAGCATACATACATACATACATACATATGACCATGCATACATACATACATACATATGACCATACATACATACATACATACATACATACATAGATATGACCATACATACATATGACCATACATACATTCATATGACCATACATTCATAAACACATACATACATACATATGGTCATACATATGACCATGTATACATACATACATACATATATACATACATATGACCATGCATACATACATACATGTGACCATACATACATGCATACATACATACATATGAGCATACATACATATGAGCATATATACATACATACATATGACCATACATATATACATACATACATATGAGAATACATACATACATATGACCATGCATACATACATATGAGCATACATACATACATACGTACATACATATGAGCATACATACATATGAGCATACATTCATACATATGGCCAAACATATGACCATGCATACAAACATACATACATATTACCATACATACATACATACATACATACATACAGACATACATACATATGACCATACATACATATGGCCATGCATACATACATACATATGACCATTCATATATACATACATACATACATACTTATGACCATACATACATGCATACATACATATGACCATACATACATATGACCATGCATACATTCATATAACCATACATACATACACACATACGTACATACATATGGTCATACATATGACCATGCATACATACATACATACATACATATGAGCATACATGCATACATACATACATACATACATACATATGACCATGCATATATACATACATGTGACCATACATACATACATACATACATATGAGCATACATACATATGAGCATATATACATACATACATACATATGACCATACATACATACATACGAGCATACATACATATGAGCATACATACATACATATGACCATGCATACATACATATGACCATACATACATACATACATACATAAATACATACATACATATGAGCATACATACATACATATGACCATGCCTACATTCATATGACCATACATACATACACACATACATACATACATATGGTCATACATATGACCATGCATACATACATACATACATACATACATACATACATATGAGCATACATGCATATGAGCATACATACATACATATGACCATGCATACATACATATGACCATACATACATACATATGAACATACATACATACATACATACATACATACATACATACATATGGTCATACATATGACCATGCATACATACATACATACATACATACATACATACATACATACGAGCATACATACATATGAGCATACATACATACATATGACCATGCATACATACATATGACCATACATACATACATATGACCATACATACATACATATGAACATACATACATACATACATACATACATACATATGACCATAAATACATACATACATACATATATATGACCATACATACATACATACATACATACATACATACATACATATATACATATATATTTACATTCTTTTTATAATTCTTTTTAATTTAAAATTTAAAATGAATTGTGACTTCCTGATGTTATTGAATATTTTTGCATATGTTTATGAAATAAACAATGTTGAAACTGGAAAAGGAATGTTCTTTTTCACTTATGCACCATTATGGTACAATGTTGCCTGCAGGCAACGAACCCCAAAAACTTCCAAAAATAAAAATAAAAATAAAATTTCTTCAGATTATGTTTATTTAGTCTATTTTGAGACATAAAAACACATTTCCCCCACTGGCATCATAATGTGTACCATAGAGGGATATGACCATACATACATACATACATACATATGACCATACATACATACATACATACATACTTATGACCATACATGCATACATATGACCATACATACATACATACATACATACATACATACATACATACATACGTACATACATACATACATACATACATACATACATACATACATATGACCATACATACATGTGACCATGCATACATTCATATGACCGTACATACATACACCCATACATACATACATATGGTCATACATATGACCATGCATAAATACATACATACATACATACATACATACATACATACATACATATGACCATGCATACATACATACATGTGACCATACATACATACATACATACATATGAGCATACATACATATGAGCATATATACATACATTCATATGACCATACATACATACATACATACATATGAGAATACATACATACATATGACCATGCATACATACATATGAGCATACATACATACATACATACATACATACATATGAGCATACATACATATGAGCATACATTCATACATATGGCCAAACATATGACCATGCATACAAACATACATACATATGACCATACATACATACATACATACATACATACATACATACATATATATGACCATACATACATATGACCATGCATACATACATACATATGACCATACATATATACATACATACATACATACTTATGACCATACATACATACATACATACATATGACCATACATACATATGAGCATGCATACATTCATATAACCATACATACATACAAACATACGTACATACATATGGTCATACATATGACCATGCATACATACATACATACATACATACATACATATGAGCATACATGCATACATACATACATACATACATATGACCATGCATATATACATACATGTGACCATACATACATACATACATACATATGAGCATATATACATACATACATACATATGACCATACATACACACATACATACATATGAGAATACATACATACATATGACCATGCATACATACATATGAGCATACATACATACATACATACATACGTACATACATATGAGCATACATACATATGAGCATACATTCATACATATGGCCAAACATATGACCATGCATACAAACATACATACATATGACCATACATACATACATACATACATACATACATACATATGACCATACATACATATGACCATGCATACATACATACATATGACCATACATATATACATACATACATACATACTTATGACCATACATACATACATACATACATACATACATACATATGACCATACATACATATGACCATGCATACATTCATATAACCATACATACATACACACATACATACATACATACATACATACATATGGTCATACATATGACCATGCATACATACATACATACATACATATGAGCATACATGCATACATACATACATACATACATACATATGACCATGCATATATACATACATGTGACCATACATACATACATATGAGCATACATACATATGAGCATATATACATACATACATACATATGACCATACATACATACATACATACATACATACATACATACATACGAGCATACATACATATGAGCATACATACATACATATGACCATGCATACATACATATGACCATACATACATACATATGACCATACATACATACATACATACATATGACCATACATACATACATACATACATACATACATACATATATATGACCATACATACATACATACATACATACATACATACATACATACATACATATATATTTACATTCTTTTCATAATTCTTTTTAATTTAAAATTTAAAATGAATTGTGACTTCTTGATGTTATTGAATATTTTTGCATATGTTTATGAAATAAACAATGTTCAAACTGGAAAAGGAATGTTCTTTTTCACTTATGCACCATTATGGTACAATGTTGCCTACAGGCAACGAACCCCAAAAACTTCCAAAAATAAAAATAAAAATAAAATTTCATCAGATTATGTTTATTTAGTCTATTTTGAGACATAAAAACACATTTCCCTCACTAGCATCATAATGTGTACCATAGAGGGATATGACCATACATACATACATACATACATACATACATACATACATACATACATACATATGACCGTACATACATACATACACATACATACATATGAGCATACATACATACATCCATACATACATATGACCATACACGCATACATACATACATACATATGTACATACATACTTATGACCATACATGCATACATATGACCATACATACATACATACATACATACATACATACATACATATGACCATGCATACATACATATGACCATACATGCATACATACATACATATGACCATACATACATACATACATACATACATACATACTTATGACCATACATGCATACATATGACCATACATACATACTTACATACATACATACGTACATACATACATACATACATACTTATGACCATACATACATATGACCATGCATACATTCATATGACCATACATACATACACACATACATACATACATACAGTCATACATATGACCATGCATACATACATACATACATACATACATATGAGCATACATGCATACATACATACATACATATGACCATGCATACATACATGCATGTGACCATACATAAATACGTACATACATATGAGCATACATACATATGAGCATATATACATACATACATATGACCATACATACATACATACATACATACATATGACCATGCATACATACATATGACCATGCATACATACATACATATGACCATACATACATACATATGAGCATACATTCATACATATGGCCAAACATATGACCATGCATACAAACATACATATATATGACCATACGTACATACATACATACATACATACATACATACATATGACCATACATACATACATACATACATACATACATACATACATACATACATACTTATGACCATACATACATACATACATATGACCATACATACATATGACCATGCATACATTCATATAACCATACATACATACACACATACATACATACATATGGTCATACATATGACCATGCATACATACATACATACATACATATGAGCATACATGCATGCATACATACATACATACATATGACCATGCATATATACATACATGTGACCATACATACATACATACATACATATGACCATACATACATACATACATACATACATACATACATACATATGAGCATGCATACATACATATGACCATACATACATACATATGACCATACATACATACATACATACATATGACCATACATACATACATACATACATATATATTTAAATTCTTTTCATAATTCTTTTTAATTTAAAATTTAAAATGAATTGTGACTTTTTAATGTTATTGAATAGTTTTGCATATGTTTATGAAATAAACAATGTTTAAATTGGAAAAGGAACGTTCTTTTTCACTTATGCACCATTATGGTACAATGTTGCCTACAGGCAACGAACCCCAAAAACTTCCAAAAATAAAAATAAATATAAAATTTCTTCAGATTATGTTTATTTAGTCTATTTTGAGACATAAAAACACTCCAAACATTTTTTCCCTCACTGGCATCATAATGTGTACCATAGAGGGTTAAAGATACTTTAATATCTTTGAAGTAAAACCACTACTTTGACAATTCTGCTTCCGCTCCTGCAGGATTGTGGGTGAGAGATCACCTGATCTGAAGTCAAACTGCAACTGTACATCTCATGAGTGTCACAGCATGTTCAGTCCCTCACATGACCTACAGTTACCCCGACAAAGAGAAGAGATGGGTACGATCATAATGGTTTCTCTGGTGGTTTGAGAGGCAGAGACAGTTTCAGATGAGGCTTCTTTTGAAACATGGTCATGGGACACGAATATGGGTCAAAGGTAAGACGAGAGTCTAGATATGTGTTACCGTGCTGACTTGATCAAATGCTTTGTTTTTCTTTACGACCTGAAATTCCCACATTGCACAAGCATTGCCCTACGCCAGAGGCTGCAAAACTGGGTGGTGCTCCATATGTCACGTACACACACTGACAGATGTTCACAGAAACACAACTCCAAAACTCACATGACTTCTTGGCCACCTTCGGAAATGTACTGTATTTCCCTGAAATCTGAACCCAGTGTTATGGTAAAGGAAATTCAGTTGTCTTGGCAACTACTCCACGTGACAGGTTTTTTTTTTTTCCCCAAACAGCAACTACTGTACAACAGGATGTCCAAACAAACCTGAAGTTGCGACATTCACAGTCTTATTTTCTGTCCTCATATGAAGCAGGCTAAATATGGTCATAAATAGCACACCTCCTGGAGAGAGCGACAGCCTCCCCACATCCTGTCTACCATCAGATATTTTCCAGTTGTGACCTGTTTGATCCAGTCTAACAAAACAGTTGGCAGGTTTAAAGACAATGTTTATTCTCACACAAGAATGATCACAATTACACAACTTGCTGCACAGGTTTATGCAGCTTTTCTAAATAAGTAAAAGTGATTTGACCTGTAATATGACATTGATAGGTATGCTTTACAGGCATTTCAGCAAATGTAAAACTAAGGTCAATATAGATAAATCCGGCCTGTCAAGATATTTAAAAATAGCCCAGGGTGGTGAGCGCTTGATTCTCAAATACAATCACTGAACACTGATATTGTGGAAAGTCCCACTGGCATTGCTCCCCTGGGCGAGACTGCTCATCCACTTTCTCACATTTCTGTCACAGAAACAAGGTCTCACAGAATCCCAGGAGCAAATTCATTTTAAGTTAAGAAAGTCCAGTGTTGTGGGTAATCATCAGTTTTGTCTTAACAACCACTGCACAACATGCGGCAGCTGTCTCTTTGACAAATGGAGAAACCCAGGCTGAGATTCTGACTGTTTTTTTTTTAAACTTGGTCCACCACTTTGGTCAAATGCAAAATATCTGAGCAACTATAAGATGGATTGTTGTTGAAGATTTTGTTTTCACCAACAGTTTAGTTTGACGTTACTCATACCTGCTAAAGATACTGTAGGACTATGTGGATTGACTGTCATTTATATTATTGTTATTTTTTTTAAGTTGTAGACAACATATAAAAAAAAAACTGTAAAATGTATCTTTATCTTTTATATATGGGTGCCTTAGGATGAATCGTATTCACTTTGGTGATCCCTTAACTTTTCACCAGGTCAAAGTTTTTCTTTGATTTGGGACCAAATTCCTTCAAAGCTAATGACACCCCCATTTATATTAAATGATAATGATAGTTAGCACGCTAAACCACTAAACTCATATTAACATGGTTAACATACCTGCAAAACATCAGCAATGATCAAACCAAGATTACCATGAATTAAATCAATTAAAATGGCAACCCTATTTCTTCCCTTGTTGCATTTTTTTTTTAAAAGTAATAAAAGTTTAGCTATTTCATTCTGCCTTTTGTTTTATAGCCCACCTAAGGACCCTTGTTGAACCCCAGTTTGAAAACCACTGGTTTATGACACAGCAAGTGAATCACAGTCACTGCAGTCTAAAGTTTGGTGAAACTCTTTGTCATCACATGTGCAGTTATATTGTTATGCTGATGTTGTGGGTGCCACCTACATAATCAGCACCTGCTGTGGCTCCTTCCTGTGACATCAGCATCTTGTTTTTGTGATGTGACTACTGATATTTCTGGTCCTGTTTCTAATTGGCCGAATCCGTCACACCATGTTTTGCATAGCTGAGCATGTCATAAAGATCGTGACCCCGGTGAGTCAGAGGTGTAGTAGTGTGTTAACTGTTTACACAAAATACTTAAAACTTGTTTTACATTCAGTAAAATAAAAGTAACTGGTGTTTTGTACAGTTCCAGAAAGGCTCTCCACCCTTTATCAGTAAACTCTTCACTTGTGTTTGTTTTCACAGCTGCCACTGCCGTGATTTTAATCTTTAAATGTCAAAACAAACAGAGAAAGCAGGGCAGTGTAATTATTAGTGTCAGGTTATAGTGTTGAGCTGTGACGAGACAAGCAGTTAAACTTCCCTGTGTGGCAGGTGGTGGAGTTTTTAGCAGCTCATCACTTGACTTCCTGTCACAAGTCTTCTCACCCCACCTCCCCTCACCCACTGGCACTGGCTGAGGCGAATCACCAGATATTAAGACACACCCTGTAGTTACACAAACCTACAGTGAATATTACAACTTACAGTAATAAATAAAAAAAAAAAAAAAAAAAAACAGCACTGGCTTTCAGATAGCACCTTTTTAATGCATTTTGATAAGGACAGCAAATCAAGGCTGAAACAGAGGGATGATTCAGAAAACATAACATGATTTGTAGAATGATTTAAAATACAAAGTTCATAAGGCAGACAGAGGTAATAGAAGGAGTCACGATAATGATTTAAGACTTTCAGACAAACATTGACTGGACATATCCACCACAATGCAATCCAGCACCCTATATCTTCTCTACATCTCTATAACGTGTAGTGTATTTATAATTACTGTATGTGTGTGTGTATGTATATATATATATATATATATAGATATGTATATAGTGTATAAAATATAAAAAAATCACAAAAGTATAACAGGAATGTTTATACCTGCATGTAACTATCAGGTATCATTTAATGTTTTTTAAATATATTTAGTGTATTATCCAACAGTATAAACAGATATACAGTATATATTACTCTATACAATATGTTTATATATATTTATATATTTCAATAATATATTAACTCTAATATATTATCTGCATGTGGCAGAACATTATATTTAAAACCATCTGTATTTCTCTGTGCAAGAATGACTGAGGTATGTTAAAGCTTCAGATATAAACATTAAGACGGGCTGCTGTAACGCTACAGGACACTGAAAGGGCACGCCCTGGTGCTGCATTACGAGTCTCGTAGCTTCCACAGCTTTGATTCAAGTTAACACAAACATGGGGTTACTAACGGGACCTAGGGAGGTCATTTCACTGCTACAAGGCCTTGGTCCTCAAAGTGCACGCGCTGGTGCAGCAAAGAGTCTGTCAGCTTCCACAGCCTCAAGAACTACTCATCTGTGCACCAATAAATTATAGCCAACTACTGGCTGTGCAATTTTTTATCAAGGCTGAGTCTGTTAAAATACGTTTAATAGCTTATATGCTGCTTTGTCATTCGGTAATAAAATCTTAATTTGGAAAATGGGCTTAAAATTGTTCTCACTTAACATGAATCTGATAAAAGGCCATACGCGGACTAAAGGGAGGGAGAATTCTTTTAAGTTAGAGTTTGGCATATTAACAGATTGATTCCACTGGACACGACACGTCTGCACCACGGGTTTGATTTGTCCTCCACATGAAGCGTTTCATCAGCGGAGCTTCTGTCCTGCCCCATTATGTTGACATGCTCAGATGTTGTTCATGTTATCCTCTTTCCTTGTTTCTACCATGGGTAAGAAGGCTTCATAGTTAACTAGTTTCTCTTCTGTCTGTCTTTATGATCACAACTCTGCATGGGGTCTTTTATCTTGAAAATTGGCTGGATTCTGCAGGCTTTTCCTGTGCCTGACTTCCTGACCGTGGCATTCGTCACAAATAGGCTCAGAGATTATTTGTCACGGAGGCGAGCAGAGGGACGCTTCTGGGATGCGCTCAGGCGCTGCCGGTGGAATCACAGGCACTGTGTAGAATTGCTACGATCAGGTTTAGCGGACGTGGTGCAGCTGTAACGTGACGTGCCTGGTGGAATCTTGTTGTGCATCTCCCATATTCAGTCATACTTGCGTTTGGAGGCAACTGTGGTGGATTCAGCCAGGAAAAGTAAAAGAAGCTTATGACGCCAAGCTACATGGCCACACCTCCACACCTATCTACACCAACAAATGCCTGAGCTCGAGTCTGAAGTGACACCAACATGCAGAGATTTCCAAATCACAACAATTTACATGATTGTCTTGATTAAACTCATTCATAATTTCACAAAAAAAAGAAGAATAGAATAAAAGAGTTTCTGTGGAACGTTTTCTTACAGCAGCAGCATGTTGGCATGATGGAAGAGAGGCGAACCTCTCCATCTTCACGTCAGATGCTTTTGGGTCAACGTCCACCTATACAACGTGGTAACTGGTTTCGCGTTGGCCAGAGCTGCATATCACACCAATGATGACAGAACATTATTTAAATTACCAGATGAGGACAATGCATGTCATTTTATATGTGGACGTAGTTAAAACATACCTGGGAACTCTGTTCCTGAATTTGTGGCACAGGAATCCAAGGAGCCCCACAATCACCACCACCACCACCACCACGATCGCAATAGAAGCAATCGGGTGGAGGTTAAAAACTGTCAGGAGAAATGACAGTTTGACAGTTAATCTCCGAAAAAGACACCATTTTATTTCACCTCAGAAGTCCCAACTGTTCACTGAAATGAATGAAAAAATATGAATTTTATTTTAGCTGCTACAAATGAAAAGGAAATTTATAAAACAGAACATAAGCATAAGCATAATCTTTGGGAGGCAAAATGGACGTAGTTAAATATAGAAATGAATAAATCCAAAGATTTATGCTTGGGGTTTCATAATACTGTCACAAGTTTGATCTCGACACCATCATCCACATCTTCTCTCTGTGGGGTGTGGGTGAGGTTACTCCTCCCTGTTTTACCATAACTGGTGATACAGTCATGACAAGATGTTCTTTGTGTTACGAAAGAGCCAATTCAGCCTCTTAAATGATAACTACTTGTTGTGTATTTCATGAATGGACACTGTTTTAAGGCGGTCTGAGGTGCTGTAATTGTGATTTCACACACTACACGTCAAACAGGAAGTTTAAACACATGATGTAATCTTACAACAATGTCTCGTGCTTAGATTGCACAACACAGACTGAACAAAGCACACTGCTGGTCTTTCTGCTCACTTCAAATCATATCTTATATCTGATTTTTATCTCTTTAGATAACTGTCAATATCTTTTCTGGGACATAGCTCACATCATATGTAGATTAAGGAGGACCTTTTATTTTTTCCTCCTTGTCTGTCATATATAGAAATGTTACAGTGTTGGACATTCGTATTAAACGTTACGAAATTTTCAAATAATGAGGTAAAACTGTTGTATTGTTGCCTGAAATATGACCAATGTGTTAGAGACAGTAGCCAAATTGATACCTCATAAACAATTGCGGTTCCCACAATTCCCAGGGTAGTGTGCTTTGTTCCTACAATAGAAAATGTTTTTCAGGAAAGATATTAACCCTAATCCCTACCTTTGTCTTTGTCATTGTCTCTCAGAGCACTTCCACCGCAGCTGACTGTAAAAAGAAGACATTCTTACATCAGAACACATTTGATTGAGAAGGAAAACATCAGAATTATCATCAAAGACACAAGATAAATCTCAGGACAAAATGTTCACAGTAGATGGATGATACTCACTGGAACAGTTAACTGTGTAATGTTCCCCCTATTGAGCAAAATAAATTAAAAAAAAAGACAAACAGTGAGATTATTATTGTCTGGACACCGGCAGCAAGACGGCATTTACAAATTAATATCTTTACTTATGTGTTTTTAGTATCTCTGATATCAAAGTTATGATAGCTTATCCGTTATCCATTATCTGATTCCTAACGAAAATCACACCAAACGCTTCAATCTCCTAAGCTCACAACTAAAACGGTTTACCTCAAATAATACATCACTGTATTAATATCACTGTGTTGGTTTTGCAACTCTTACATTTTTGCATAAAAAGGGCATGAGTGTGAGCAGTGTGCAGTAATGTTTTTTCAGATTAAACGGTTAAAATACCTCTGAGTCACAGATCCGTGTATAGATGACCTTGTCAATGCACCTTGAGGTGGTGAGCGTGCTGATGTTGTTTGTCAGCACCAGCTCAGGGGCTTTCTCATTGTTATGGGCCATCATATATTCCTAACGTCAACAGAGAGAGAGAGAGAAGAAAAATCAGTTCATCACAAAAATCAAACCAAAAACCCTCAAATGTGTAAATAATCAACTTGTGTATACTTGACTGCACATGTATGAGACTTGTAAACTGGCAAAATTAACACCCCAGAATAACATAAGGCTACACTTTCTGTCCAATATGTCAGGAAGTGTTCATTCATGAAAATGGCATAAAAGAGTACAAAGAGGAACTTAACAATTCAAAGACTGACGTCCTGCTTTCAGAGATCCATTAAAGAAATCTATAATTCTAACAACATCGGCAGTGGAATTCAGGGACCTGCTACAGCCAAGAAACAGGAAAAATGAGTGCTGTCGACGCCACCTGGGGCGTGTACTGTAATGAGACTGACTGCAACGGGAGGAGAGAAAATTGGTGACAAGTTCTCCTAAATCAGTCATACAAAACACTTAAGAACAAATCTGTCTGTATGAGTGACTCTTGCATGTGGTTCAATGTCTTTGTGAGGACGTGAGTAATATTTGGTCATATTTTTACGGTTAATCTGCCTTTTCCCTGCAGACTGTGTGGCATGCTATAACACAGTTGAAGCATAACACCGGTAATGGCTGCATTCCATTCAGGTGCGCCTGTGCCAAGGACCTGCTACTGTGCATATTGACCTACTGGCCTTATTTAGTGGAACAAGTGAATGGAATGGAGCCATTAATGTAGCAATACTACTACCACTACTACTACTACTACTACTACTACTACTACCAGTAATAATAATAATAGCTAAACTATTCTGGCTTGTGTAACTTACGCTCGCGTTGGCCCATGTGTAGTCACAGTGACATGCTTTGGCGGCAGACTTCAGAGGCACGTCTGATATGATGGTGTACGTCGTCTGGTCACTGTGCTGAGTGACAGTGCATGAAAAGTATGCACTGCCAAGCTGCATAAAGTAACCTGGGAACAAAAAGCAAAGCAAAACAACAAACTATTAGGACATTCATAAATCTTAAATATGAAATGAAGACAAGGTGTAGACCGACATGTAAGCCGCTTTAACAAGGTATTTGAACTTATTGAACTTGAACTTAAAAAGGAGAGAAAAACAATTAGTTACTTCTTACAGTGTGTTTTATATTTTTAAATACATGACTGGAGGTGGACTTTAATACATCCCTGAAGGATTTAAAACATCCAGCCCGTTCATTTTTAAAGGCTTCAGAAACAGGAGGACATTTTTAAAATGTGCCTTTAAGAAAAATATTGAGCCACTAGAGGTCATGTGAGCGGATAAACGTCAGCAGCGGGGATTCCCCCTGTAACTTTCCCTCTTCGCTTTCACCAGGAGATCCCCGCTTCCGCCCCGAACCTGACCGGCCGGCACCGGTACATTCCGGCGTGACACAGCTCACGTGCCTACCCTGTGTTCTGCAGTATTTTCTCTCATTTCTGACAAATTATGACAAATAACGTTATCTTAATTTATTAAGCTCGACATACAAAGTAATACTGACATAGTGGACTGTAAATGGGATACATACATATAACGTTATATGACATTTAACAGCCAGTCCACACACCGTACAGGTTACTTACTGTTAAACACAGAGTGGTAAACTTCCGCGTCCTAAAGTAATGCCGTCATATGGCGAGCTTAGTCATTGTGTACTACTTTCCATCGACCAAGTGAGTGACTTAACTGTAACCTGACTCACCGACTGACAACAGTAACCACATGTATGTTTGCGAGTCAGCGGAAACCCTCTTTGCTGTGAATGTTAGCCGCTTTGGTTTCAATGAGCAATTAAAATGAAAAATTGATACTCACTCAGGACGATCAGGAAATCCCACCGCGAGCGACCCATCTTCTCTTTCAGCTCTCCCTAAACTAAGCAACACGTTTTTTTCCCTCCTGTGATGAATCTCGCACCCGCCCTCGTGCCATCGTCTTATCTTCAAGCAACCAATCAGGTTTCAACATGCGGCGGCGCTGTTCCTGTGTGTAGCAGGGTGATGCAAGGTGTGAGTAAGTCAGGAATCAGGTGATGAAATGTTACAAGTTGTCAATATTGAAGTCGACTGTTTTATTTTGACCATTGTGGTGTCTGAAGTTGCATTTCCTTTGAGTCTGCTTTGCTATGGGAAAAAGCCTCCAGCTGAGCAGAGTGTGAAGAAACAAAGATATGTACATGTTTAGGATAATTGTACTGTACATAAATTATCACAAGGGACTGTCAAGAACTTGGCACCTCTCGGTTTTGAGGGGCCCTTTTCCTGTTTCTGAGGAAGCGAGGCCCCCTTTAGATATATCATACTTGGGTGTCCCCTTAAAGAATGCTACACATGTGAGGTTATTTTTGTGGAACAATGGACATAAACTTTTTATTACGTAATCAAGTCTGTGTCAGCGGACGTTTCTTCATCATCCACACATCAGCAATGTTGAGAAACAACACTATTTTCACCAGATACAAGAGCTAAATATAGACTTTTTTTTTCCATCTGCTGCCCTCTGGCAGACATGTATGTGCTCTTTTTCATTTTTGTCGGATGTATCACACAGCCACTCAAGTATTACTGACTTTAAAAGATCAGAAGCATGTAGTGCATTACTATTTGTGTGCATTACTTAAACCAGTTTTTACTGATTGATTAAGAATTACTATAAAAAAAAATATAATAAACCCTGATTATTTTGTTGCAGTTAAAGTCACGTACAATAAAAACAGTTCAGTCGAAGCTAAAGTTCCTTCTGTTTTCTTTGATTTATGACCTCTGTCACTCACAAATATATGTAGTCATCACTGATCTGAGGCTCCTGACTGCAGAGTGAGGGGACTTTTCTGAATTGCATTCATCCTATGACGCCTCAGCGTCACCTACTCTGATCACGAGGCTGCAGGCTCCTGTTTGCATATAGTGAGTATTATTTCTGACTTACTTTGAGAGATGTCTCTGTTTCAACTTTAGCATTTTCTAATATGTGTAAATCCTCCGCTAGTTTAGATGAGGCACAAGATGAAATCAGCCTAAAAAGCTTGATTAATCCTGTGATCAAAGTTGTAAAAAAAAACAAAAAACAAAACAGGGAATCATCTATGTGAAATGACTGAATGGATGTGCTGTATTTAAGACTAAATGAGTTTAATGCTTATTGGGATTAAGGTGACTTTATATGAGCTTCTAAATACAGACTAATGGCAAGTGATCCAAAATCCCCAAACATTTTTTTTTTAAAGATGTTATTGTCCAACTAAATACTGAAGCCTTGAAACACACAAGTAATAACTTTCTGTAAGTTGACTTTTACCTCATCCCTTAAAAACTCACATACTTGTCTCCTTGAGCCCATTTGTGTGAGGACAGACACTCTTCAGTGTTGAAGTTTCGCTGCGTTGGGTTTGTCCAGGACCTTGGGGTTAGAGTGAGACTCAGCGACTGCGGCGAAACAGAAGAACACAGACAAAGTGCTATGATGGACTGGTTTTTAGAGGCACACGACCGTGGGGCGGTTCTAGACTTAAGACAAGTGCCATTTAGTTCCATTATATTGGAGAGGAGAGAGACACCTCTACAGCTGATCTAGATGGATGAAACAGCGCTACAGGTCAGAGGAAAACATGTATGTTTGATTTTGGGGTGATCTGACCCTGAAGACTCAAAAAACAGCACGCACATCCAAAACACGATAAAAACTGGGTGCTGGACAGAAGAACAAATACAAAAATAGGTCTGCACACCAGAAACTACTCATTTTGGACATTTAATAGTATCACTACATGTGAAGTTTCGGGCACCGGCCCTTCATCAGACCCTGACCCAGTAGATGTAAGTGTGACATTTTATGCTGAAATGGATTTTTAAGAATTATCTTTCAACCCCACTCTCACATTAGTGATGCAACCTAGATCTGAATTTTATAAAACGTTCCATAAAAGACTGGTTCACTAGTGTCTCCAGGTTCATACTGCAAGACAGCGTGTGTGAAAATAAATCTGGCCCAATAGATGACAACCTCCAGGCCATAACTGCATGTCTTCTGTGGTCAGACTGCTCCCCCTAGTGGTGATCACTGCTTTATGCGACTTGTAGCTCTTAATGCTCCTTGTGTAATGAATCGTTGTTCCTTGTCTACTACAAAACTGCTACACACAACTACACAATGCCATTAAATATGTCAGTACCTTTGCAGAATGTCATCCATAAACATAACTCAGACATCTGTGCTCTGTGCTCGAGCAAAGACTCCTCAATCTGGAGGACGTCACACAAGGGAAATCCACCTGCAGTACAAACATCATACGCACCAACCACAGAGTGTCTGCAACAAGTTCTCTTAAATGTAACATGTTTACCTTCTGATAAAGATCATTTCTTCTGTCTTGGTGCCAGCTTGTTTCCAGCTGCGGACGGCCTGTATCCTGCAGTTACACACACACACACACACACACACACTCATGAACGTCCCTAATTGTATTAGTACCACTGCCTTTAGGCAACACGTTATCCAAGGTATAAATCCTCTTAGCTAGAGCTACAACAAAATTGATTCAGTTTTTCTATCATTTTCTTTATTAATTTCAGAAAATTGTGGAAAAATTATCATTTCTCAAAGATCTAGCCAGCAGTGCAAAACCCAAAGCTATTGATTTAAATACAGAAAAGGCAGCATATCCCAACTTTGGAGAAGTTGATAATGGATTTACTACTGACTTTTACTGATCAATCGCTTGTCGAAGTAGTTGCTTAGTTGCTTAAAATGGTGTTCAATGTGTTTATGTCAGTCAGCCCGTCCCTTTGATCAAAACACCTGTTAACTGTTCATCGGATTTACATTCAGTTTGCTCTAAAGAGTTGAAATTCAAACCTTTCAGAGGATGAAGAACTTGTGGTCTTTTAGCATCTTTTTACACAATAAATTTAAAATGTATTGAGATGATTACCATAGCTATTCCTCGTTGTACGGTTGTTTGAGCGCACTTGTTTTTGCGTGCTCTTACAAGGCAAAAATGTAACGAGTTATTGAACTCATCATGATCCAAATTTAAAATCTCTCAGCAAATAAAACCAAACTTGGCTTCAGAACAAACTGTCACTGCTAGAATGTTTGTGCCAAGCCCGTGCACTGGTTGCATTGCTGATTGAGACTAAAGATGAAAAGAAAAAAAAAAAATTATAAAAAGAGGTAACAGTGATTCCATAAAGATTTTGGGATTAGAGGGTCATCAGAGTTTTCATAAAATTACAACAGCCTGATTTTGAAATAAACATCACACATACACAACTTGATTTTGTTTTAAATTTATGTAAATTAATGAATTAAATTAAATTCATACATAAACAAATGCCAAAAATAACACTGGGAACCATCCCCGGAAAGAAACAATAAACTAGCAAAGTCAATGCAACAATATAATTTAACATACAGTGGTAGTGTGCCAATAAAACCTATTCACCCGCTTGGACTTTTGTTTTTTCTACTATGAATCACACTGAAAGAATCTGGACATTTGATGAAATGGACAAATGGTCATAATGTCAAAGACAAAACAAAACAACTCTTGTCTCAGCCAGACTGGGAATTCAGACTGAAATATGTTGCTATTTGGAGATTCTCAACAATGTTGGAAAATCTTGGTACGAGGAACAAGATTGTCGTCAACATAACTGTGAAAAAAGGGTGAACGAATCCACTGTGATTCAAAGCTGTAAAACAATAAAAAGTCCAAGGGGGGAGTGAAGAGAGGCACTATATATGTCTAAATAATAAAATTGATGCTTATTGACATGAAATTCCCTCAAATAAAATGTGTGCTTTTAAAATGGATGAATGCTGAGTGCAAAAATAGATTTTGCATTACAAAAAAAATAAGATTGTCTTTTTGTTCTCATCCATTTTCCACACAAACACTCTATGACCAACACATACACACATTTTTTTTTAAAGCTTTTGTTGCCCAGCAGGCTGAATTCTTGCAGCACATAGGTAGTAACTTTGTTTCGCCCAATACTGGAACTGGTGCATTTACTTTTCCCTCTTATCCACGTTTCATTTCTCCATCTCTACAGCTGGGTCGCACCAGGAAGGATTCAATTTTAAACCAGATTAAATCATGGTTTATTTGTCACTATGTTGCACCAAACTTTAAAATGAAGAAATATTAAATTTAAACCTCTTGTTAAAACCCTGTTTAGTTTGTAGTCTAAACCTAGATTAAATTTAATTGTTGCATCAAAATTTTAAATTCAAACTGTGATGCAGTATTAACTTTAAACTTAAATCTGGTGAAGTTTAACTTTGAAAATGGTTTCCTAAATGACAAATTGAAAAAAATACCAAGTTTCTTAAACTTTTTGCCTCACTCTCAAACAATGTAACATTTTAACATTAAAGCTAACTAGCAAACAACATAACATTTTGCTAACCGTTTAGCTAACTAGCAAGCAATTGCTATTTCTGAAATCACTCATCCAATACTCCCTACTCACAACTAGTGGGTTCTATGTAGAGAACTATACAGTGAACTCACAATGCAGTGAAGAAAAAAAAAACGCTATACTGCTTGGTTAGTTACCATTGGTTGCACACAGTTTTTCACAATGCATTATGGGATAATTTGAGTCCACTATATAAGGTATAATAATGACAAAATCACTATATATTGGACTACACTGTCAGTGATTTTGGACACAGCCACTGTAACATTTTGGTAACTTTTTAGCAAACTAGCAAAAGTTATGTTTTGTTAACTATCAACAAATGTAACATTTGTTAGCTTTTTAGCTAACTGGCAAACAATGTAAAGTTTTAGCTTTTTAGCTAACTAGGAAATAATGTAAGCTCTGTTAAGGAATACAGAACAGCGTTAAGTTAACAGAGTCCAGTCCTCTTTTACACTCACTGGACCCTGAAACCACTCAAATTTAGTTTTTAGTTTTATTTGGGTAAGCGAACATCTTCATACTGAGGAACTCTTTAATTTCTGGTTTAAATCAATAAACTCATTAAATGGAGATGAGACTTACTGAATGGAGATTAGTTTTTAATTGTGCAATAAACCTCTGCTTAATTTCATATCTGGTTTAAATTTATCTTTGTTGGTGCAACCCAGTGTAAGAAAATCAGATATGTGACAGCACTCTTGTTGACCTTTACCTTAATGACACTTACTGACCTGTTCCAAACTCAACTCTTATTACACTTCTCATGTCTCACTTGGGACATTTATATACTGCACATCCAAACACACACACACACACACACACACGCACACACGCACACACACACACACACACACACACACACACACACACACTTTCTTTAACGCAATATACACAAGCACATACCACAAACACATCACGAACAGAGAATGGGTAAACAGACACAAAAAAGGAAGTAATACACTGACTGTAACAAACATTAAATGACTGCATGTTTTTTCATAGAAAAGGGATAAATTGGTTTGTATTGCTTTGGCCTGTTCTGTGAGCAGCCTGCTCATGTTGTCCTTCTCTGGTCGTGGAGATGCAGAAGCATCAGAGAGCCACTAGACTGCACCACTGAGCGGACTTGGCAGCAGGGAGAAGGTGGGAAACCATACTGATGTCACAAACGTCTGTTTTGCCACTTCAGTTTCCACCTGTGTTTTACCACCGTTTCTCCTCATCTTTCCCTGTTTTCCCTTCTTGGCTGAGGCTTCACGTTAGAACCCAAACTTGTCTTTTTGTGCAGTGAAGTCTGTGTCCTCTTGGTCCCATTTGCCTGGGGACAGGCACTCATCAGTGTTCAAGTCCTGAGGGTTTACCCCAATGTCCAGGACCTGGGGGTTAGTGCGAGACTCAGCGAGTCTGGAGGAACAGAGGAAAAGAAAGAGACATTTTATTAGTAACCACTGTGATGAAATCTGGGAAATGTTCAAGATTCCTATTATTACTAATGACAATTCATCACATTAAATAAGCTATTTGAATAACTTGTGAACAATGGCAGGCACAGAGTGCACAGAATGTATGAACATGAGTTATAAACACAGTGGGAGTCCTATTTGTAGGAAAAGATTCATGCTAAATTAATAAGCAAAGCCATGTGTGGCAATAAAATGATTTCCACTGTGAACTTATGATGACCACCCTAACACACATATGAAATGCCTGTTTGAACACATATATGTTTGACCTACATGTGAACACACATTTTCATTCACCATGACATGTCGTGTCCAGTGTCATGGCATTATCAGAGTGCACAGCTGATGGATGTGAGGTGGAGACATAAAACATTTGTGATGAAGATGTGGACACAGTGGCAGACTACATCACGTCCTGTGTCTTACGAAATTCAGGGATGGATCAAACTGTGGCAATGACAAAAGAGGACTCTTCCCCCTGTTCTTTAAGTAAGTCATACAAGTCTTGTTAATGGTGGCCTTAAAAAGAAAACGTGACACTACATGAGTCTGAATCTGGTTGGACACTGATACCCGGACAGATGAGCAGGCTTGAATAGTGGGTGGACTAGGGGACAATGAGGTGGAGGTCACTAGATCCAGTGAATGGCATTGTTACCTGAGTAGGATTCAAAGCTATCCAGACTGCGGCTGGGGGTGCAAAGGAAACATCACATGTCAGGTAACAAATAAACTCTGAACTATTCTGAACAGCCTCATAATAAAGTGAATGGAGACACTTAAGTGGCCACAGTGTGACTTTATGTCCAAGTTAGAGTTGACCAACATACAGTCATTATACAAGGTTTAACCATAAGTAGAAAACCTGTCTTACATCAGTTTTTGAAGGACAGAAAATGTGCCTTCACTGACCCTCACTATGAGCCTGTTTACTCCTCGCGTCAACATGCATCCTGGGTGATCTGATAACAAGAGGACAGCTCTAAGTACAGGCATGATGCACCCAGGACACACTGAGGAAGCGTTGAGACCCAATCGCTCAGACCACATTTAGAGGTGGTCTGGCCTGCATGTGACCACATTCTGTCAGGACTGTGTACGCAGTTTGTCCTGGGTGAAGGGCCGTCCACACCATGGACTTTAACTGTAAAAAAGATAGTTCTAAAATCCAGTCCACACCACAACTATAAAGCTGTGGTCTTGAGAACAACTTTAGAACTACATTTTTTATAGTTATAGATTTAGTGGTTGGTGTGGACGACCACCTAATCAACTGATGTCTGTTAGTACACTGTACTCTGCATTCACTGTAATGCAAATCACGTGCTCTCCTACCTGCCACAATGAGCAGTGGATGTTTGTGAACACACTAGTAACCACAATATCATCAGCCTCCCTTTATAAACATTGTGAAATGGTGTCTACGACAAATTCTTAATTTTTTGGGCCTTATTGCAAATTCGGCAAATGTCAATTAAGTTATTCTTTTCTTTATGTAATAAACATTACATCTGTCCTTTTGTGCAAACAATACATTTTGCAAGCATGTTTATTTGCATACAGCGAAACAGCTACGGTGAATTCTTAATCATTCGTGCCTTCTCGTAAGCTCTGCATTAAAACATTAAGTTGCTCTTTTCCTTGTAATAATTGTGTTGCTGTGAAAAACAGGCAGAAGAGATGCTCCCTGGTATGCTGGGAAAGAAACTTTTATTGTCTCTGATTTTGTCTTTTTTTTTTTTTTTTTTTGAGAATCTGTGATGCGAAAACTTCAGACTACCACACAGTCAGAGAAAGTAAAACCATGAGTCCTGGTCATAGCTCAGTTATAATATCTCAGTGCACCAAGAAGCATTTCTCTTGCTGGTGACAGCGCAGGTAAAACATGAGACCTGCATAGACTAATTTTAGTGTGCAGCTGAACTAAACAAAAAACAGAAACAAATAGTCCAGTCTTTGTAATGAAAGTCCAAATGGACAGTAATAGATATTCAACTGAGAAAATAGCCCTGGTGTTTATTTGCAAATAGAGTGGAAAGTGAACGCTGTCCACTTGTAATTGGATCAACCAACATGCATGTTATACAGGTGAGCAACACTCCAACCACCATCAGAGGGCAGCATGGTCTCTCAAATAGCGTCACAAACCATCTCAACGTGAATTTATCTGCACTTCATTGCCAAAAGTGGTGAAATTGCTCATCTAGGAGAGTTTAAATGTCACTCGTCACAAACTAGATAGAAATTGAAGGCAGGAGCAGCCACTTTGAACCTCAGAATTGAAATTTTGGCGTTGCAGTGAGGCAGCAGATGTTTCTGTGATGCTGACAACTTGCAGCCTGTTACACGTTGGGAGATGAGGCCCTGCTGCCTGTGATGTTTAAATACTGAACACTTTGATCAGATTTAGAAGTGCAGTCTGTTACGAGGAAAGCACAAAGAATAATTTTTTTTTTTTTCATTCTCACAGTCTCAAAGTAGTTGTACATGGTGCACATGTTCCTCAATATTAATACAAGTTACACCCTATGACCACTCTGCTGTTTATAGTCTTTTTATTTGAAATAATGCCGTGGGTGAGCTCACTCTAAAAGAACTGTGATGACAAGGCACATTTATGTGACTCGACTATAAACAATCCATTAATCTGGAGCTCATTTCACTCCTCATAAAAAAAAAACTGCATGTGCCACACACCAACTATCAGGTACAGTGAAGATAACACAATACCATCATCTTGTAATACTCTCATTCACAGAATCATGAATCATCTCTAATATTCTCTTCCACTCTGACCCCAACATCAACCGGAGCAATCAGCTTTCCCCGATGGACAAAGACGTCAACCATTCCCTCAATTACAGAAATCTACATGTTGCTGCATCTGTTGTGATTAATGAATGCTCCCAGCATTAGCAGAGCGGGAGATTAAGGACATTAGGGCGCAATTACAGTGTGTGCAGACAAATAATCGCCTGATAACAGGGCTAAAATGGCCTCTTAGCGCTTGATTACAGACGCTGTGGAGCCCATTCTCCCTTTCACTAAATGAAAGTGAGAGACCGAGAAGCCCTACTGTTGAATTAGCAGGGGGAATGAAAAGCACAGCCGCACTAATAAAGTTTTGAATGTTGTTCCAAAACAAACAGCTGTAAACAGTTGCACTGTGCAACCTAACAGCGGACCACCGCATCTTATCTTCACATGCTGCTGATACACACGAAATTGAAACATTAATCACCGAGGACTCCAGCTACATTCTGATTAGTTCGTCGATGTCGTACATGGAGATTAAGGAATTCCAATCAGCACAGGCAACTGACTTCCCTGTCAACCTTGAATCTATAAATTATGAGACCCGATCTTGTTTCAGAGTTTTTCTCCTTGTGATAACACTCAAAGGAGTACTACAACTCCCATTCCAGAAAAGTTGGGATGCTGTGTAAAAAGTAAATAAAAATAGAATGCAGAGAATCTGGAGAAATCTCTGTAGAAAAGGGGCAATGATGAAAACCAACACTGAATGTTTTGGAGCAACAAATGCTGCCATCCAGATTATATCATTCTCTGGGACATGCCTGCTTATTTCATCAACACAATGCCGAAACACATTCTTCATGTGTTCCTGCAGTCCACAGCTGTCTCCCACTGAAAATGCGTGGTGCATTACAAACCATAAAATACGATAACAGAGACACCCAACTGTTGAGCAACTGAAGTCGTACATCAAACAAGAATGGGAAAGAACTTAGTTTTCAAAACTTCAGCAAATACTGTCCTCAGTTCCCAATTTTTTTGGAACATGTTGCAGACATGAAATCAGAACAAGTGTATATTTGTAAAAAATCAGTGTGTGGGCCTGAGACGATGGTAAATTGAGCCTACAAAAGCAGCATGAGTCAGGGTGGGTGTTGGCTGCACCCAGGCCTGTAAACTGAGCCCATTTCCTGCCTGTGTGAGTTCACAGGGGATGATCCGAGCAGAGGGAGGGAGAGGCCGTGTTTATTACGAGTGCAGCCCAAACCACAGGTGGTTATTTCAAGAACAGCAGCCTGTGTGTGGCCAGGCTTTAGGGAAAACCCAAATCTACACTGGTTCTCACCTGGAGAAAGCCTCGTCCAGACCGTCCTCCAACTCCTGCAGGACAGAACATAAACATAATGGTTAAAGGTGTGCTAACATCACAGCCCAATATACCCTTACCTAACTGTAATTTTGTATGGGCAAGCACTTTCTCCACATATCTTCATATTATTCTGCTGCTGCAGAAACATTTTGTTGGAATAGTAACTTTCATCAAGTCATGTGCTGCAACCTCCACACTTTTCTTTAAATGTAATCTAATGGTTATTTTTGATACTAACATTCTTCAGATATGTACCTTTAATTTAGAATGAAGTACCTGAGTACAGACAAGTTTCTTATTTGTAATTCTCATGTTCATTTTCATAAAACAAGTCAAAACAATAACCAGTAACACTTCATGTGAAGGAGTGTGCATTAGACTGCCATTATATTGTCATAACCATGTCATGACATGATTTTAGTTTGTTTTCATCATAGTGTTTTTCCCATTAGCAGCAATCACAATTTACAATGTGAGAATACATATAAAAGACATGCATGTTAATTGTTATTTTATCTGCTTTGTTATTTTTATTTATTTACATAGATATAGTTTCTTCTTTTACTTTTACTGACTTTTCTCTGTATGGGCTTTCTTTTAAAAAATGCAAATGAACATTAACATAAAGTTTCTGTCTTGACAGATGACAAGTGAAGAGCGCTTATTCATGAGATGTTGATACAGTCAGTCACCTCTTGCCACTTTTCTCTAGCCTCAAATGGGAGGTTAATCTCGGCTACTTGCAGTCCCACACCCTCTGCAGCTATGTGACCGCTTGATAAGGCTGGGTCTGTTCAATGGGCCATTGTCTGACTCTGCGCAGCAGCTGTATAACTATAGAATCCACTCCTTTGAATAGAGCAGGTACAGTCCATCACCAGGCAGGCACTTTCGCTAATTAATCAGTGTTTTCTACATGGCATTCTTGTCTTCCCATCTTATCGAGCCTGAGCAGCTGAAACCTACTGACCAGCCCGACTCTTGCCTTACCCATACAGTATTGTTGTTCTCTGTTGCGTGATTATGCACCATAAAGGGATCCGATTCAGTCTGCTTTGTTCCTGAGTGGACCAGTGCCACATTAGCTCCCTCTGCCAAATCCAAAAGCGTTCCTGTGGCTACCTCTGTAATACAAAACAAACAAATAAGCAACCTTTTAGA
The DNA here is from genome assembly GCF_056507025.1 of Lutjanus erythropterus. NCBI lineage: Eukaryota > Metazoa > Chordata > Actinopteri > Lutjaniformes > Lutjanidae > Lutjanus > Lutjanus erythropterus. Next base: position 5,902,076 of record NC_139334.1, read on the forward strand.
AAAAAATACATATAAATGCATTAAAATTCACATGCAAACATTCACCATTAGATTCAACTCCAAGCCCTGAGACAACAGTGCAATAATGAAGATGAATTTGCTCCACATACCCATCTGATTGGATCCTGTGATTATCATACTCTCATGCAACAGTAAACAGCGGCGTGAATGCAAAAAGTTTATGATGCCACGCTATTCGTTAAGGTCCACATTTCCTTATTAGGCCTCTAATGTATCTCATGGATGCAGCCATCTGTGGATTGTCACTTTGTGATAAGTGAGCATGAAGTAACCCCCTGACTCGCACGCCTAACCACGGTGACACTGCTGATCTGTAATGGGATTGGCTTGTAATGGCTCTGCCTGATGATTAATGTGTGTCAATAACGTGTGTCAACACTAATTTCTGTTTAGTCTTTAGGCTAATGTTGCCCATAGAGAGCCATGAAAATTCAATGACTCTCCTCATGCTAACACAACACATGCTCTTCTGTGCTGAAACTTAATGTCCTTAAATGACCTTTTCCCTATTTTCAATGTTTCTCAGAAGAGAAGCTGACATACAACTGAGTCAGAATGCAAAATCCTCTCCATCAGCACTTGCTCTGGGGCATTTAGAGCACTCCGCTGTTACGAAGAGGGCAAAACTGTGTGACCAGGACTGTCATCCATGGGGAAAGAGAGGCAGGATCAAGGCTCATCTGATGGTAATGCCCTTACGTTAACAGCTTAGGTGTTTGTTAAGGTGAAGTGAGACTCTGGGAATAAACATCCAGCTGGTATATTTAAAGAGAGCTGCAACGATTAGTTGATAAGTGAACTATTTTTATGTGTCAGTCACTGTTCAAGCAAATGAACATCATATCGGAGTGGATTGTCGAACACTGAATCAATACATCTGTGCATCGTTACAGTAGCCAGTAGAACTTCAACCAGATATCAGTCCAGTGAACAGATGATGTAAAGACGGGCTCTGAGAAATTGTGAGGAGCAGTTTCCACTAAACGATGGATTGACTAAACAAGAAAACAATCAGACGATTGATCGAAATTGCTCTGTTGGTGCCCTGTAAAGATGAGGAAACCATATGAAGCACCGGTTCCCAACCTTGGGTTAGTGACCCCACAAGGGGTCGCCAAAGTTTCACAAGGGGTTGTGAGGCCTTCATGATTTTAAGGAGTGTGTGAAAGTTTGAAACATAATAAACATACAGTACACCAAATTATAAGCATTTCATTAATTTCCATGACGTCCTTCATTAGAAAACTATGCAGTTGGACTTCTGTTTAGACAAATTCAATGCTTTCTTCTTCCCAATACTCGACCCTTGTTCTCTTAGTTCTTTAGCTGTTTTATTTCATATGTATGATTGTTCAGCAAAAAAAAATGTATAAAAAGATTCACTGGAAATAATCAATTGACACAAACTTCCGACAATTATTGTGTTCACTATTTGGGTTAATGGTTCAGTTTAACAGTTGTTCTGTACTGTTATTATTATGCATTGAATATAATATTAAATATCCATAAAATGACACTTAGTTAGGGGTCATTAGTGTATCCAATGACAGGAAAGGATAAGTCTCAAGCAGGCGAAGTTTCTTAACAATCAGAGGATAACACAGGAACAAGTGGCATTTCTATTTTGTAGCCTCTGTAAGAGGCCTGGCGCCGGGGAGGGCTGAAGGTATCATGTCTCATGAATAAAGCTGAGTCACCTCCGACAACACCACTGATCCTGAGAGTTGTTCTGACTCGGTGGCAGTGGCATGCCATTTGATCAGCCAATGTGAAGGGTACATAAATGTAACCTTATGATGGCTCTGAAGCTCTGCTGCCCCCAATCACTGCTTTAGCTCTGGCGGTGAAACGCTCAGCCCATTTCAAAAGGCACTCAGAAGCCTCTATCACATGCTGCTCTGCTGTACAATTATGTACAATTTGCTTTACAGAAATATGATCTGCTGGCAGCCAAACGACCCACCGAATGGTCCGGTGGGATAACACTGGTCCAAAGCCGCACACCAAGCTGTCACCAGAATCTGTTTCCAAGTTCTACTTTGTTGAGTCTTCTCACCGGGGATCATCCTTAAAACCCGTGTCGGCCATAAAACGCTACACACTCAGGGCCACAGCCCCGAATAAAGTGTCAGAACAGATTTAGAGAGATCCCTCTCTGGCTGGAGGCCACCTGGCCGGGCAGAGGGAGGGAAGCTCAGTACAAAGCTGATGTTTTCAGATGTTTGCCTGTGAAAAAACAAAAACAAAAAACGGACTGCCTCCGTCTCGGAGTGAAACCTTCAGTACAGAAAGGAGGTTTCAGGCATACAAAGTGTGACAGGAAAAAGGCCCGCACAAAACAGACTAACAAAGAGAGAGCATTAGGAGAACAAAGTGCACAGCCACTGTGCCACAGGCAACAAGATGCTTCTCATCTTATTGGATCTCAGGCTGTGAACAATACATGAAGCTAATAATGCCTCAAGGTTGTCTGGCTCACTGGACATCAACGGCATGGTTAGAAGGCATGACCCGTGTCTCAAGTCCTGGAATCTTAGTAAATCTAATCCAACAATGGGGTCACAGAAAATGTAGGTGTCTTTTTCTTGCTTCTTACACAAACAGGACAGTAATTGTGCTTCCAAAGTCAGACAGAATATGACTTGTTTGTCCATGAAGAGATCTATCATCATAAAATGTCGTGAGGATCAGTGAACTAAGATTTGTTTTTAATGAATCTGCAACAAGGACAGGGGGGTTTAATGTTTTCAAATCAAAGACAGCCTCATCATTGCCATTATCATCACACGCAATCACCTAAAAGTGTCATTTGCTGTTCGCTGTAATGAAGCTAAAGAGAAAGAATAACCTAGAAAATGAAGATTGTCATCAGCTGACCACAATATAAGCCAACCTTTGACAAGTGGCTGAATACTCGTCCTTCCCCCGAGGCTACATTTGCTGTGACAAAGAGGGTGAGAGAGAGGGGGAGAAAGACGTGATGATAGGCGACACGACTCACCTCCTCCCTTCAGGCTGCCCAGGCTGGCCGAGCTGTCTGACTGAGAGTTGCTGGCTCCTTCTCCATCTGAACCCGACTTCACTCGCTTCTCTTTCTCTGTGGCGGAGGACGACACGTGGGGGTAGAGGACGACAAAAAGGAAAGAGAAAAAAAATGAGCAGTCAGTGGAGACAAGCGAGGTATGATTCAGGAACCTGTAACCACAGTGTGAGTGCCCTCACAATGCATCACTGAAAGGAACTGTTTACTTTTCTAGCTGCTTGAAATGTCTGTATTAAATGTTTCACTAACCAAGCATAAAATGTGTGTAAACAAATTAGCATTACTCAAGCAATCTGGCAGCTGAAACCTGAAGGGCTTGTGGCCTTCAAACATTGTAACACATGTCATATTTTGTACAGCAGCAAGTACAGTTAAGTGCAGCATTTAAATAGAGTAGGCAGAGCTTCTGAGTCAGATAATATAAGATAATAGACTCTGCTCGCTCCAAACACTATCACCTGTTAAGAAGAATATTTTCTACACAGTGCAGGTCACTGGGTGCAACTGAGAGCAGCTTTCATTGTATTTCCTGCACAACAGCGCGCTCATAAACCCAGCCTAGATTACAGCATTTTCAGAGTCTGTATCTAGCAACAATTTCAGAATCACTGCTTGGAACCGGACTGAAAGTTAACCTTGAACTAACCAGAATCACTACCTCATGGTTGTATGCCTCTGCTAGTCAAGTTACTGTTTACATCCATGTCTGTCCAGACTCATAATATATGTACTGAAGATTCTGAAGGAATTTAAAAACTTTTAAGAGTTTTTTTTTTGGCAACATGTAAGCCAGGTGATCCTGAGATATTACAATCACAAGAATGGGACAGATAGACAACCCGAAAACACAATGCTACCGGGCACGACTATCACCCGTGCAAGAATGTTAAATGTACAGTCCTAATCTGGCCGACTGGATGACTTTGTAAAGTGTGAAAAATTGCAGAGCGTTTGTTCATTACAGACCAGAATACAGCTCTCTGGAAAAAACAATGTGGTGCCAAATATTGTCTATTAACACCTTTAGTACAAAATAAACTGTATGAGACTTGCTAAAGCACAGCAAGAACTTTTGATTTGTAAATGGTTTGTAAGGTGTATAACTTAACCTTTTTCCTCTTTAACCTCCACTTTAGTTGGTGTTGTGTGGTGATGCAGCATAACTACACAGGAGTGGAAATGTCTGGAAAATGTAGATCTTGAAAAGAGGCTCTGTGCATTTTTTGTAGATCCACTGTGATGCATGTAATGACAGTAGGCTGAATGTGGAAAAACTGAGACATTGTTGAAATAGCACTTATTTTTCTTAAGACATCTCAGGTTGTTCATCATCTCTTTTTTTAAGTAGATGGTTCATTAATTGTGAACTTGTCTGCACGTTAAGGGAAAATTTTGGAGGTGTTGTTATTTAGTTATGTTATTACGCAGGTTACGTTTTATCAGTCCTGCCCACTTGAGATCTTTTAGGCTGGATGTGGCCCATGAACTAAAATGAGGTTGACACCCCTGCTGTAAAGCCTCCCACACCAATTTTCAGCTAGGAACAGGACTACGCCTTGGAGGGGGTGAGACGTCATTGTTTAAATGACTATCAGAGCCATAAAGTATAAACTATGATGACATATTGTAATTAAATTGCAGTATGAAATATTAGATGGTGGTAAAAATCAAATTGCAGAAAAAAAAACACTTTCTTATGTGTCTGTCTTTTGTTTTTTTCCATTTTTACATAGATTAATAACTTTGGCAGGGCACCAGCAATAAGCACCAGCAAGCAGATAAATGCTGGTAAAATATGAAAGAGGGAACAAACATTCAACAGCCATTTGGCCAGTGGGCAAAAAATGTACTTTTGTTCCCTGATTTAGATAGCCTATGTGCAAAAAATATGACAAAATTAATTAAAAGATGACATTTACAAATATGCCAATTGGTAGACTAAAAACAAAGCCACACATACATTAAAATGGTGAGTAATCTGACTCAGCTGTGGGAAAAATCTGCCCCGTCTAACCACACGGTTTTATACCTCTGATAACAGTGCTGCTGCATCTTGTACAGGAACATATTTCAGACCCTCTGAGTGCTGCAGCTCGCCTCGCCATGAAAAACTTGAAATATTTTCTTCCACTGTCCAATCACTTTTTAGTACACCTGTTGTTAACTGTCCAACATGAGGGAAGGAGAAGTGTTATTATGTATTATTATTTTTATATTATTATATTATTATATTATATTATATTATTATTATTGTTATTATGTAAATATATCATTATGACATATCCTCTTTCAAACATTATAACCCTGCTACTATTTGAAATAGCCTTGCTAAAAATTTATATAAGATATGACACCATATAAATATATTTGACCTGTTTTAATTAACTTGAGGTATCCTTCATTATGCAGCTGACATCTAGCCAGAGGGACGTGATTGTGTTCAAATAAGTTTTCAACCTCTCTCACTGAGGAGCCTCATCGCAAATGTTATGAGGTGCAGAAGCACAATCAAAGTTTGATTCATTTCTTCTGGAATAGTTGGCTCTGACAGAGCCATCACTGGTGTTTTTCTTTGTTATAGTAAAGTTGTGAGGACATCCTCTGCAGGGACATGTTTTTTCCTGTGCATCCCACACAAGGTCAGTAACAACTGTTGTTCAACACAATCTTTCAATAAGCTTTTTGTCATCAAGCACTCCTTAAACATCTTTCTTGTAGAATCTCTCTGTTCTCTCTGAACACAATCTCCTGGCAACTTCTAACAAGTTAGGATTTGTTTGAAGTTAAACGCTCTCTGCATGTCTTTTGCGAAGGTTCTTCTCTAGGAAGAAAGTCTGCTGATTTTCTGCAAGCAAAACCATATAAATAGTCAATTTTTTTTTTTACAGTAGATCTGACCAAAATGATTGAATACAGGTATAGTTTAACTGGAAATGTTACAATACTACTTGGTACTTGGTTATTTCAATCAATACCTTAAAGTAATTGAGTATTGTTACCCAGCACTGGGAGGTACCAAATTTCAATGGTGTGTTTACAAACAGCAACAGAAAAGTCCTGCATATTCTACCTTTAAGACAGTTCATTAAAATTTGGGATTATTTTTGATGAACTGAGTCTACTTGCAAATGCATGAATAAAACACCCACCTCTGCCTTAACTAAAACACCAGTTACCCAGGAAAACCTGAGTGCTATGAGCAAATGTGAAAAGATGCTGACCCTGTGTAACTCTCACTTTCAACACTGTAGATTAAATGTCCATTTCTGTCTTTCTTAACGACGCCTGCTTACAGCAAAGAGATGTTTTTATTTCATCATCATCAGCCTGAGGGTCTAAAAACATCCCATTTCCCATGAGCCCGGGTAGCTTAGCGATGGCAGTGTTATAGAAAGCTCCCCGGGCACCCGTTTCTCCCCCATGGTCTTTCCTGTGCACAGTTTCCAGCATCACTTGAGGATCAAACTCCTGCGAAACATGGACTCAACTTAAAGATACACCAGTTCAAAGCTAGCTCTTGGGTTTACAGCGAATATTCTACGAACAGAGATAGGAGCTGTAATATACAGAGGAATGTGGGTCAGGAATGTTTGGTGGGCTGCGGAGAACCGCTGTGGGTGGTGGAGGAGAGTTTGTAGGAAACAGAAGCAGCAAAACTAGACAGACATACAGGAGCTACCCCCGTCTTCCTGCCCTGATCCTCCAGAGTCTTGTAACTTTAATGAAACAGACTTGAAAGGATCTCTCTTTCTTCTTCTCTGCCGCAAGAGAACACCACTACTTCTTTTTTCAAAAAATATTCCTCCTTTCCCCTCCATAACCCCCCAACCAGCTAGGCATCAGTTCCCCTTCATCAGTGACACTGTACCGAACTAGAGGGAAAACAGCTCGGCAAATTAAACAGGCCCATCTAGAAAATGAAGACGAGCAGGGGTGAAAAATTTTGAGGGGAAAGAAAGAGCAAGCAAGGCAGCAGATTTTAATATTCAACTGAAAAACTATAAACAACGAATGAAGAGGCGTGAGGAGAGGAGCCCGTGGCCTTGATCTTGGGAAAAATAATCCCTCCCCAGAATGGGAATGTGCCCACATGAAAACGTTCCTTAACACTACGGTAGAAGAAGAAGAGGAGGCAGATACGTGGAGTAAATAAAACAGGCTGCTAGAATTTTCATACAGTGCAAGTGTGTGTCTCTAAAGGACTGAATAAATAAGCTCGCCTTTGCGTGAGACAGGATCAATGGCACCGACACTGAATCTGTCAGGGGGTTGAGCTCCCACTGACACACGCGCACAATCATTTTCCCTTCTCTCTTACACCCCCTCTCTGCCCCGCCTTTCATGCTCTCTTGCCCTCTCTCCTCATCCCCATCCCCCTCCTCCTCTTCTTCTTCTTCTTCACCCGTCTCCTTCCTTATAATAAACAGAAGCGAGTGCTACGATAGGGGGAGGAAAAGGAAAGAAAATAACTTGACAGAGAGAGGGGGTGCCAGGTGCAAAATAAGATGGACAGCAACAATGGAGAATCAGAAAATTCAAAGAGCACCTACAAGGCAACGCCCATGTGAAGATGGAGAAGATGTGAGGGTGGTGGTGAAGCAGAAGCTAGTATTATGTGGTGAGAACTGCTCATTTACTCTTGAGTCATACATGCAGTAAATTACATGCATGTTCTGCTGAGCTGTACAAAAGAATGTGTGTGACACCGTCCTTACACAGCACTTTGACTGCCTGCTGTGTCCACGGTGCATGAACACACTGTACCGTCTGCTTATCTACTCAGCGTGTTCCACTGTTAAAGGGATAGTTTGGATTATTTGCTGTAGACTTGTATGAGGTACTTAATGGTAGTCAGTGTATTAACTGACTGCAGAGAGGAGTACCTGCACAAAAGCTAAGCAATGGACTGTTGTCTAGAGGGTCAGCAACAAAAGGAATTTTAGCCACTTAAATATACATATATTGCTGTTATACAAGCCAAATGTTTCTCTCTTTCCAAGCCAACTGGTTTCCTGTCAAAAAAGGCTTTTTGACAACAAACAGCGAAAATATTTAAAATATAGCGTACACTTAAACTTATATTTATTTTTTTAAGTGGACCTTTTTTAAGTGGCTGAAATACCTTCTGTTGCTGACCCTTTCCACAGCAGTTCACTGCTTAGCTTCAGTGCTGATACTCTTTTCTTCTTCTCCAAACAGGGACCCCACTTCAAATAATCTGAACTACCCCTTTAATGGTGCCCAAAAATTTAAAGAGACTAAATGCTTCACAAGTTTGGCATAAAACAGAAAAATATAAATATATAATGAGGAGAAAAAGAACATTTTTGCAAGAAAGATAAAACTATATTGAGGGAAAATCCCGGCTTGCATACATCAGAGACTTACTCTCACTGTAAATGAAACAGAGAAGATTTACACCAGTCAGCCCACCTCTGCCTCAGGCTAACCTTAATTCCTCTCCACCCCTCCCCATGTCGATACCTAGATGAGTCTTTAACCATGACTGAGTTGCCTGTGATAAACTAAAACAGGTCTGTGTGCTCTCTGGGAGATGATTTAACCACTGTGGGGTGGACTGGTTCAATCAATGGGGACATTCCTCTGCTGTATGTGAGAGAAGGACAACGGTGACTGTCAGGAGCAGCTGAACAGCTCTCCAGTATTTCACATGGCCCCTCTAGAGGGTGTCAAGGCAAAGAGCAGAAAGACACAAGAAAATTGATGTTTCCACCTCAAGATAAAAGACAGGATCTCTGTTTGGCCACTAAGAAGGAAGACAGAGGATGTGTACAATAAGTGGGCAGAATAACAACAGTAGGGGGAGGAGAGGGAAGAAGAGAGGAATGTTTTCACTCATCCGTCACACTCCTCTAGTTGTCGGGGGCGACCATGCGTACCTTCCTTGGCAGCCTGCCAGAATTCAAACGCCACTCTGAAAGCCTGAGCCACCGTTAGGGTTACCGCCTGGGCCTATTGGGGAGAGACAGAGAGATAAAGTGAAAGAATTAGAGGAAGATGAGTAATACTCTTGTGCATCTCATCCACGGGATGAAACCTGAAGGTTATGACCTTGCTCAAAACAGGAAGTGACCACCAACACAAGAAGTAGTTCCATCACAGACACTTGGAAGAGGAGGAAGAGAAACCCGTGAGCTCCATGACATGTTGTTTATGTAACTGGGAGGATACGTGGCCTTTTGGCCAGAACTAAATTAGTGAGGGGAAGGAAGAGGAAGGAGTGGCTCACTCGTTCCGAAAACCTCCAGGGATGGAGAGAATGCCAGAGAGGGATGACAACCTCCCCGCCCTTCATGTTCTCACTCCGCATCTGTCCCCTGACTGAATACTTGGACATTTGCATGCATACACGTAAAATGTGACTCAAAGTGAGACTGCAGTTGTTCTCAGGTCTCTTTGTAGCATACTATATCCGCATAAAGCGCTTTCTACAGATTGCCACAGGCAAAAGCTGAACCGAATACCTGAATGCAAAATCCTGCACCATAAAAAATCTGTAGCCTACATTTGTAGTCAGTCTGGAGCTTTATTTCACTGCACGTTTTTATGTAACCAAGGGTGTTAAAGCTTGGGTAAGCAGTTGATTTTGCCATCATTAGGCAAAAGTTCCATAATAAAGTGTAAGCTTAAAGTTATTCAAGGAAAAAATGAGACTTCTACTTCTCCTTTTCAGACTTAGTTAGATGAGGAGGTAGATGCCACTCTGATGTCTAAATGCCAAATATGAAACCACAACCAGCAGCCAAATAAACTTGGCATTAACAGTAAGCCTAACTCTGCAAAAGGTAACAAAATCCCCCAATTACCGAGTTTAAAGCTCACTAATCAACAAATTGTATCTCATTTGTTTAATCCATACAAAAAACAAAATGTATAAACTACAAGTTGGGGTTTTACTTGGGGGTTATCTGCTGGACAAATTCTTGGCGTGGAGCAGTGGCTTCCTGGAGTGTCCGCTGGTTGCCTGGCAACCTCACAGTAACAACAAGACTTCAAAAAGTCACTCCATCTGTCTAAGAAATAGTCCAACACATGTTAAAGACCCCTAGTGAGAGTTTTTGAGGCCATGGCACTTAAATGATGGGATGCTCTGTCCACACTCTTATGGGCTGCTGATTTTTAAGATTCTTCTTAGAGACAGCCAAGGACATATCTGTTTAGACAGGTGTGTGGGTCACCTGTATGCACCAGATCTGCAATTTACATTGTAATATTTATTGTATATTCTTAATTGTGTACCGTTTTTCATTATGTATTGTGTTTTTAGTTTCGCATGGTCACCTCATCTTTTTTTCCTGTATGTTGTATGATGCTTTTGTAAAGCAGTTTGTGACTTTTGACTGTGAAAACTGCTATACAAGAGTAATTTTTACTCTAGGGCTTTTGAACTGAGATATAATGTGTTAATAAATAGGCAGATATGAGAGTGGTATCGATCTTCTCATCTTACTCTTCAATTATTCCTTTAAATAGAAGTGAGAAATTGACAGAGCTGTAAACATTATATCCAATACTTGGATCCTGTTGGTTTCAAACTCTTTGTCTCCACAGTAAACAGCCTACTTGCGCACACAGTGGGGCTTTCAGAGGCAAACAATTGCACAAACTCATTTACTCACCATTTTTCTCTTCGGACAGAGGAAGGCATGACACTCCAGAGTTTCATTGTGTTGGCTCTGGACGATGTAGGCAAACACTTTGTCATGCATCTTGTCCGCCGTACAATATGATATTCTGAACAAAAAACACACAGATACAAACATTTAATAAAAAGACTTTACAGAATCATCACAGATTAAGTGGAACCATTGTGCAACTTCATCTGCACTAAGCCCTTAAGCTCGTCCAGCAATCTGACTCAAACCATTCAATCTAGTAACTGTTGTAGAAAAAAAATCTCTGACATCCAGTCTCACACAATCTCACTGCTCTGCACATGATCAAATACACACCCCAGCTGTGTGCAGGTACAGAGCTGAACAATGCCATGAATTTGAACCAAACACGTGCGCAGCAGACATCTGTGCTGTTTCAGACGCCATTTCTTTCTGCTTTTCAAACAAGTTGCTACATCACACTCCCACTGTGTCCACCTGTTTAACCACCTTGTCACACACAGAGCTTTAAATTACAGCTTTTAGATTGCGCCTGGCCCCTGTAAGGTACATGAAAAGACTCCTACAGACAGAGGTGATTGTTCATTTTCTTGTTGTAGTTTGGAAGGTCATTGTCTGCGTTGAGATTTTTCTGTGTCTCAGCATGTGAGAGAGGTATCAGTCTTGCTTGTCAGTCTCAGGTGCAGAGCGAGGCTTTGAATTAAGCTGTAATGCTCCACAAATAGCTTTTCTCCACTATTTGATCACCATGTCATTACCGTAATACCAAAGTGACAGGCACACTGGCCAGTTGGGGAGGGAGACCCAAAACGATGGAGGATGGTTATAATGAATGTCTGCCATCTGTCCTTCCTTTCCCCTTCGAGCATCAGCGCTGTGCTCAAACTTCACTGTGGGACTGTCACACACGCAGTTAACTAATGACTACAGAATACGAGGTGCAGAAATAATAAATAAATAAATAAAAGCAAAGGAAAAGTTTGGAGAGGCTTAAGAGTCACGACTGTGATCCGCAAAACAACACAACCAAGATTTACGGGCAAATGTTTGGGCAGGAGGGCGTCAAGGAAATTGGTTGTCTAGGCAAATCCATTTCTTTTATTGGTCGTCCATCTTCTCAGCAGATGTCTGGGGATGAGAGCTCCAATGGGGTGCGAGATACAACCAGCTGCTTTATGTCTTCACACCATCCCGAGGTCACAGCTGGACTCACCTCATGCAGCCAGCCTTTTAATTGCTGAGGTATTTATCTCCTATTCTTCAAATGAGAGAATCCATTATCAGTGCAGCGTTTTACTGGAGATGCGCTGCAAAAGAAGCCAGTTGTATGCGTGCGGACTAAAAGAAAAGCTGCTGCATGATTAATGAAAATGAAAATTTGTGATGAAAACAAGATTGGTTCAGAGGCTTGGCCCCCCTTGGTAGGTGCAGGAGAGTTGAAGTGAGGGCACAGACGGACAGACATGAATCAAAGATACTGTGTGAGGTGAAAGATACAGGTGCATGCTGGTCTTATAAAAACAACAGGAAGTTTGACCTGCTTATTTGGCCTTTTTACCAAGACAATCAGCAGCAGCAGTGGCTGTGACACACAGCTCAGGGAGGCAATTAAGGTAGTTAAGTTACAAGTAACAACTCAGATCAGTCAGCTCTGAACACACACACACACACACACACACACACACACACACACACACACACACACACACAAATAAACATCCATCAGCTTAGAAATCTCATTAAAAATTACACTCCTTTAAACGCGGGTACAGAGGCTCTCGCCCAAGTGGCGTGACACGAGATATACGAGATCTCGCGATACCTTCACAGTTGTGTTCACATGCTACCTGGAAGCGACTCAAACAACAGAGAGAGATCTGCTCAGAAATAGTAACTTGTTACACACAGAGTTGACTTCGCAAACTTTCAACAAAGAGGAAAACATCAGAGGACTTCGACATAGAAGAGGAACATAATTTCTTTGCTGTAGCCGCGCTGCTTGGGCGAGAGCTTGTGTATCCACTTCAGCCGATCTGGTCTGAGAAGCTACAGTAGATATTTAGGCTAAAAACATGGTGTAAATGGCGTGTTTTTGAGTCAAATTTTAATGTCCCGGCTTACAGACACTTTTTTTACATTTTAAAACTGGTCACCGTTCACTTCAATTGTACTGGATTTGACTGCAACGCTGTTTTCCACTGAAGCTCCGGGAGTGTTTTGTGAACTGGAGATCTTCACCCATCCTCACATCAGCACAGGGATGAGTAGATATTGAGTGAAATTTCATTTCTGGGTGAACTATCACTTTAAGTAATTCAGTGATAGCTGTCTGTACATCCACGGGTTCACTGCAAACAGGAACTGATAATAGCTAATTCGGCAAACTTTTAACGGTTCCCGTCAGAGAACGTATTTTCCAGTCATCATTTTTCTTTCAGGGACTTTTCATCATGATATTATTGTACCTTGTGATTTTAGTATCATAACATTCTTATTAGCTAAAGCTACTGGTTTGACTACTGGACTGAAGGTCAGACAAAAACAAATTTAAAGGCAAATTTATCAGTAGAATTTGTCAGTTGCTGTGTGCAAATGCACCAGAAAGATATTTGAATGTTGCATCTCATTCCCACGATGTCAAATACCAACATTTTGGGTTAGTAAAGCATCCCAATCACAGCAAAATAATGAGAAAATAAGAAGGTACAGGGTCTCAGATGCAGTCACACACTTCTGGTGGGTCATGAGTGATTACTGAGAGAGATTATTTTTGAATGAACCTATGCATGTTTGTTTTTTTTTTTTTTGGGGGGGGGGGGGGGTGTAAATCCTGCATAGCTTGGCTTTAAGGAAACTGTGAGGAGTATTTCTCCATATTTTCTGACATGTTATATCAAACAATGAAACGGTCATCAGATTAATCCTTAGCTGCAGCCTGAATCAAATTTGCACAGAACTATAATTGATTTCCGTCAGTGTCTGTTCAGTTTGATCTTCGTGTTTCTGGATGCACTTAAAACGTACAGCAACACACCGTATCAAATCAATCTGGTCGACGTTCGTCTTAATCTCAGACACAACCTGGCACTGTAGAGACCAGATTTTTAATATAGATAAACGCTGATCACTCTAAGCTGCACAGCCAGGAAGCAGTTGTTCAATAATGAGTGATGCAAAATTGAACAGGTGGGAAAAATCAAACTCTAAAATAGAGGAACATCTCAATGTGACACTGGAAAGTCAGAAGCATAGTCTGTGCAGACAACTTGTAAATAAATCTGTTCGAGGATAACTTTAGACAACTGTCAACTGTTGAGATTTTGTCCTCAATCTGCCAGCTTTAAGAAGAAATTATTCAACATAAGCCTATTCATGCTTGGAAAAATGATGGAAAGTCCCGTCTCTCCTTGATATGTAGACTCATAAATGCGGAATTTTAGAAAAGTGATTCAAGCTTGGCTCATAAGCTCGAGGCCAATGGAGGTTAGGCAGCTTTAAGCATGCAGGCTGCGGCAGGCAAGTGAGATCTGTAGGCATTTACTGGAGAGAATATGTCTGTGTGTGAGTGTGTGTGTCAAACTCAGACATACAGCTGTTGTACTGCTCCCGTGAGAGTTGAGATTGATGAGATAAACTGCTGATAGACTGAGTGCTCTCAGACACACACATACAGAAACTCTTTGCACTGCTTTGGAGGACCACGCCTCCTTGGACTCACATCCATCCAATGATGGATGAGAGCAATGGGGGAATAACAACTTTTGTTTTATTGTAGGTGATAAGGACAGGCTTAGGGGGGAAGTATTTCATAACTGGGGTCACCCAGCTCAGTCAGGGACACAGAATGTGTTTGTAAGAGTCCAAAGAGGAGGACTGACCTGTATATGGAGATGTTTTCTATCAGCTGGTTGGAGGCACTGTCGTAAAGGATGATTCCTCGTGGGGAGACCTTTAATGTTACTTTCTGGAGTTTTTTTCCACTTGCTTTGGCCTGGAAGGAAGGGGATACGGAGGAAGAAAGGATGGAGAAAAGAGGTTGTAAGAGTGAGACAGAGGGATGTGAAAGAAAAAAAAACAATCTAGCTAAATGTCAACCTTGTATTCATGCAAATTACAAGTCTGACTGCTAATTTTTGATCAAGTCAGGCTCAGCAAATTAAAAACCACAGACACCAGGGATATAATATACTAAAACAATAAAGTTTCAGAGCAAATTTTCTGTCATCAAGCTGCCATGGAATGCAGACTGTAGATTACAAGATGTCAATCAAAAGATAAGTTAATTTTATTAAGACATGACAGACCTTTGAATCAAACACTGCAGAGCTGCTGATTAAAGGGATTAAAGGAATAACTCATTATTTGAAGTGGGTAGCTGGTTCCAATAGGAAAATGCAGTGATTTAAGCCAGATATCACTCTCTGTAAACCAACCAAACTCCATGGGTAAAATCAGAAATTTTACCTTGCAGAACACGAGAGTTGCTTGCCTACAGTTGCCTTGTCTATGTTATTGTGTGTGACTTCACTGGATCTGAACTATCATTTTAAAACACCTTAGTATCAAAATAACACATACAAACATAAATGACTGAAGCAGTGGTATACCAGCAGCTCACGTTTTACTAAGTAAAAATACTGATTTTGCCTATGGACTTGAAATATTTGGCTTGTACAACAAATTTAGCTGTTGTACATCAGAAAAAGCTGTCTGATAGCCGGTGCTTCCGCTCCTCTTTAAATAGGGGCGAGCTGAATGGCATCTACTGTAGCTAAAACACTGACTTTCAGTAAGTACCTCATACAACCCTACATCAAATAATCTGAACTACCCCTTTAACAACAGAAAGATATACATATACATTAAGCCAGATAAGAAAAACATTGTCAAAACAAACACACAAACACATTTGAATGGAGATTTTTAGTAGCTCAACAATAACAAGCATATCACATCCAATCCAGCATAAATGACAACATTTCTAACTATAATGGACAACCCATTACTTTACACTAAGTCCACCTATTACACTCTATGACAAGTTAAAAAATATCCCATTCAGCAGCCTAACATCCTTTTCAGAGGGACACCAAGGGCAGCCAACAGATTAGGTCCAATCAGAGCCTCTGCCTTGCTCTCCATACATCACCATGTCCCGAGTCCCACCATTCTGCCGCCGCTAACTTCATTATCCACTGAGCTGCCAGATCCAATAACATTAAGCCTTTTCTACCATGATAAAGCTGCCTGAGCCATATACTGAGCAACAGTGTCCAAACTAATTGCATCCTCCTCTAAATGTCAGCCTGGGCCTCAGGGAGGGAAAGTAGGCAGGCAAGCAGTCACTTTTCACCGAGGTGTCAGTCAGGTCATAAGCAGCGGAAAACCACTGGATGACTATGATTTCCAAGTTGCTGAGGTGATGATGTGGGAAAGATATTATATGCCTATATTTTCTGGAAATAGTTTTCTCAGTGTTTAAGCTATTCCAGTCGTGTGTGTCTTGCCTGCTGCAAGTGTGTAGGCATGTGTGTCGTCTCTCACCGTGGCCACTATCCTCTTGACAGCAGCTGCAGACAGCTCCTCTCCTTTGGGCTGCTCCACCATCGTGACCCCCAGGTACTTGAGTTGGAACACCATACCCTCCAGAAGGGTCTCCCTCGTGTCCGTCCAGTTCTCTGGAAGCTCTGCAAATGAGAGAGACACGCACCAGTGACACTTCTGCTCGCCAGCAACCCTGCTGCTTGTACTGTGAGGAAGGCCAAGAGATACTCGGTCAGACATGTGTCAGTACAGCACAACGTTCTCTCAGTCCACTTGTAGGATGTAGACTCAGCTGCTTTAGATGTGACAGTAGTCAACTAATATTTTCATGTATTTATTGTAATAAAACAGCATTTTATTATTATCTACATATTAAGCTATCTTGGCTAAATTGTTGAGGGTCTGAGATCAAATAAATTAATCACGATCAATAGATTTCAAGGAATTGAGTGAAAGTAAGCAATTAAACTGAGGGGGGTTCCACACAATCAGAGAAAGTTAAAGCGTCTGTGTATATTGCACATAGTTCAGTTCTAAAATCTCAGTGCACCACAAAGCATCTCTCCTGTCGGGCTGCTGTCAGTGCTGCCAGCCGACGTGTCAATCACAGTGGACGGCAGCAGTAGAGGAGGTTGTACATCTGTCTGGTTCACCATAACAGAGAACGTCACATACAGCTAACAGACTGCGCTGCCCTGCCTCACGCTGCTCTCCGTGTCTATCACCCTTCTCCGTTTGCATCAGTTAGTTTTGTGGTCATTTTGAGATTTGGTCTGTAGTTCATAGCCTGTCATGATGTTGCTCCTGCATTGCTCTGTGTACAGTGATGCAGCTGAAAAACAAAAGTACAGAGATTTGTCTGACAAAAAGATAGTCGACTCAGGGTCTTCTCAACTGATGACTTGAACTATGGGATCTTCAGGCACAGTCCTACAGAAGATAACATTAATATGGTCAAGGGAGAAAAGGTTATTGGTTATTTCAAAATGCCAATTTGGTAAAAGGGTTGAAATCTTTTTTATCCATACAATTAGACGTCTATGTGGACATTCTGAGATTTAGAACGTTTTCCACATTTTCTGCAGCTGCTTCACAGTCTTCAAGATAAGTTGACTGTCACCAAGTAGGCAGTGTTCAGAGAAAGTGCTCAACTACAATCAGTGCTGATGGCTCAGTTTAGGTTTGTGAGTTTTTTTGCAGGGTTTTGTTGAATGCAGTGGCTATATAAGAAACATGGTTAGCTAAAGAGATACATTCAAGAAAAACAATTCAGTCAATCAGTGGTGGTATTTGGAATAACCATGTTTGAACCATTTTAAACTAGATGTCAAATACATGTTCAAGAGAGAAAACTGGCCCTCTTTACTGTTTGCCAGAACTCATTTACAATCCTGCCAACCGCTCCCGGCAAAGTCATTCATAAAAGATAATCTCCTCCAGCATATCAGAGAATGACCCTTATCCAGGACTCAATATTGTAGATTTTTCTAGAGAAAGAAACACTGCAGTTCTGACTTCTTTTATCACAGGACTGCTGGGTGAGCTGCTCGAGGCCATGTCCTTCTCCTCATATTATATCAGAATGAAGATATCCAGGGTGCCTGGTCATAAGACTTCACCACAGAAAAGGGAGAGGGGGAGCAGTGAAAGAGAGAACAACTTGTGTGAACCAGAAAACCTTAAACAACACCAAATACATCATTAAAGCTCATGTTAGAATTATACTGACAGTCAACACCAGATCTTAAATATTCAGCAGCTTTCAAACTGACCAAATATGAGATGATAAGGAACCAGCTGCACAAACAGTTTTCTGATACAGCCAAAACAGGAACAACGAGGGTGGAAGTTCACACAAGTAGATATGAAACCGCTTCTTCAGTATTTAGCTATTGGCTCCGACAATAAACATGCCGACTTTTCCTTGAAGCTAATTAAAAAGTTTATGGAACTGCTACATTGAGGTGTGACCATGAGTGAGGGCAAACAGATCCATTTGTCTTCTGAAAAAGGTCCATCAGAAAACACAATCAACATCATCACACCCTCCCTCCCTCCTCCTGGGTGGTTTTCATGGCATATTATCTGCAGAGGGACCTACCCTCCACCACCATGTTTTTCTCTACAGGGATGTGCAGGGGCTACAAATGGTAAAAAAAAAAAAAAAAAAAGCTTCTCCTCATGTGCTTCACTATACTTTCGTGGGTCTCAAATTCTGGGCTAACCCCAAAAAGCTTTCTTGACAGATGAGCGTTCACTGGAAGAATAATTCTGTCATACATTTTCTAACTTAACTGATTGGCAGAAAATTATTAGGGGTGGGGAATAAATTTGACACAGCATAATATCACAATATTTTGTGAGGCAGTACTTTACGGATGTCAAGTATCAATCTATAATTATAGAAATGATTAATATCGCAAATCCAAATTAAGCTGTTTGGTAATAGAATAATAAAATGAGTTGCATCTTCTGTTTATTAGGTAATAATGAGTATTTTTCTGGTGAGGTCACAGTCAGCGAGACTGGTGGGTTTTTATGACAATTTTTGTCAGTCTGTCTGCTTAACAGTCCTGTTTTGTTGCAATATAAATGACTGAAGTAAGATGAACAGGCTACAAACTATCTCATTAGATAAAATAGAACATCTTCCTTTGAGGAATTTGCAGCTGCAAAAAGGTAATAAATTGAAATATATGTTATTGCAATACTCAACATATCACAAAATACTTAAACTTGCAATAATATTGTATTATGACTTAAACCTAAAATTATTGGCCACTTTTTTGATAATTGCTTAATTATTTAAGTCAGTTTTTAGCAAATAGTCACATATTCACTGGTTCTGGCTAACAAAACTGCTACCTTGTGGTCGAGGGTTTAAACAAAACACTAAACAATCATGGTAACATGACAGTGTTTTTGAGAATTGATACAGTATCACAAAACATAATATTGCAATCCTCGAATGTGTCGATATTTTCTTAAACCCCTACTTATTAAGCTTTTATTAAACAATGGATTTAGTACCCACTTTATCAGCTCTTTATGATGGATTTGCATTTCCAGTTTACATCAAAAAAATATGTCAGACTTATTTCAAGGTGTTTACAACTATGCAATACTATTCATCTATAAAATGGCCAATCGTCAGTTCAGTAAGCAAAATATTTTTAAGCCTTTTGAATGCAATTATACTGTGTGATCACTGGCTTAAGAACCCATATCGTTTAGGGAACATAAACCACTTGGAAGATGCAACCTATAATATCCCTCTCTCTTCCAGCTAAACCAAGCAAACTGTGCGTGGTTACGGAGAAGGGTTCATAATGGTCTAAATGTAGCTCTAACCAAACCCATACTTAAATAATGGGTGAGTCTGACGGTGAACACCCACTCTGAGGTCAAGGTCTTTGAGCTCCTAAGTGTGGGGAGCAGATCAGGCTGTCCTCCACGGCTGCTCCTGTAGTTACATTAGTGCTTAGATAAGTAGCACCCTGACTGTAATATAATCTGCGGCGAGGAATCATTAGTGTCTATTCATAACCTAAATCAAGTTACCAAGTGGCCCATAAACGTCCATTATGAGGTGCAGCCACTTAGGATATTTGCAGACAGTTACACAAATATGATGGGGGATAATGCAGGCCTTACCTCAGCCGGCGTGACATTTCTAACCTTTAGTACTCGCTTGTATTTGTAAAAGCAGCAGTGAACCCGAGTTCAGAGATTTTCAGTGTTTACAGAAGGCAAAATTGCTGACAGGTCTTGCTTTGCTGAATTTCAGCAATCTGTCAGATGGGCTTTGAAAATGCTCTGAGTGATTCGGGGCTTAGGAGGGATGTCATTCACGTAATGCAGCTGCAGCACCAGGCTTGTGCTGGTCCAGCGGAGATATCAGAATCAAGCCTCCACACTTCAACTGCCCACATTAATGCTTGCAGGAGCGAAGTCTCTGGGGATGACCAGTAGTTCACCCTGACTGCAGCATCTTAGGAATCCCCACATCCTAAGAGATCCTGAGCAAGCTACTGGAGGACTAGACTACGCAGACGATGGGAAATCTTAAGTCAAGCCTGCCTGACATAGATGAATCAATTAAAATTCTGCAAAAAACCCTTCTGTGAGCAATGAAACCACAGCTTTATTCAAAAACTGACACAATGGCAGTCAAATTGAACAAAAATAGCTCTGTTTCGTAGCTATTTTTAGAATGGTGCATATACCCGGAGTGCTGCTTTGTATGGAAGAATAATCCATTTTCATATTGGTCACATTTGCATTTACACAACCAACCCCCCACCCAACACCACCAGCGGCAGCAGCAGCAGCCCCCTCCATGGCAGCTCTCTGCAGCTGCGGTGCTGATTAGAGCAAACTTCAAAGGCTTCTCGGCTACGCTGGAGCTCTGGCTGGTCAGTGAGCACTGCTCTCGCCCGGGTGACACTGCCTGTAAATGAGCCAGAGAGAGCAGGCAGCGGAGCACTGATGTTTGCTGAGTGGAGGGGGACGGGATAGCAGGTAGAGAGGCCTGAGCTGCTGCCAACATTAGTGAGTGTTAAAATGTGCAAAGGAGGTTTGTTTAACCAATCACCTTCAAAGAATAATGTGGATAATGAATCAGCAGGGTTCATTCAGTCTTCACAAGGCCAGGTACCTGCACCCTGGACCTCTGGAAAACTTTTTACAGCCGCCCTGCTCACCACCTCTAAAAACACACATGCCATTACATAAATATCAACCACACCACAAAACAAACACTGACGCCAGGCAAGGGAAATATGTGTAACGAGAAAAGACTCAGTGAGGAGGAACAACACAAATATCTGCTGGCTGACCGCCAATGATGGGGGATTGAAAAATAAGAATTCCCAGCATCTGTCAACATCAGATTAACTTCCATATGAGACTCTTCTTGACGATGGGTTTTCTAAATAAAGAAACATTAAAGCCCTCAAACACAACAGTGACAATCTCCTTTGCTGTGTTGTTGGGTTTTTGCAGGAAAAAAAAACTAACAAAAAAATTTGTCCCGAAACGAAAATCCTCCCTAAAACACAATTCATATACAATGGTGTGAGTACTTTACATAACGTTGATCATACAGTACAATCAGTATTCATGAACATGTAGGGCTGCCCCCCTGAAAGTTGAATATTCAAATCATCAGTCTGAGACCCCTCAGTCGACTGAGGATCTGATGAAAGACGGGGCCACGAATGGTTGATAAAGAAGTTTCAGCTCTTGCTTTTTAGCTGCATCACTGTACACAGAGCAATGCAACAGCATAGCAGGCTGTTAACTTTACAAATCGAGTCATGACATCACCACAAGCGACAAAACTAGAAGAAGGGTGATAAAAACTGCGTGTGACACACTGTCAGCCACTTCAGTGCACTGTGGGACAAGCAGGCCAGGTGATGTGCTACAGTGGCTAACAGCAACCCAGGAGAGATGCTCAATGATACCTGGACTAACAGCAGAATGCACACTTTTACTTTCTCCACTTTCTTTCACCACTTGTTTCAACAAGGACACCTTCAGAGCTGACTTGTCTGAACTTGGGATAGACAACAGTCTCAGCATGTATTTTGCCAACTTGAACATTTGATCCGGATGGTCATGCTGGCAGCAAGCAGGCCACTCCTGATACGGTCACCATTTCCCATCATCCCCAGTAAGTGCTGCTTGACAAACAATTTTGTATTTTATTGGTTTATTGGTATTAAGTTAAACTATCCATAATTACACACTTCATGTGCACATTTTGTCGTGATAACCCTCGGTGTAGCAGTGCGCCATACTCTTAGCTCTGACATAAAAACTCACTGGCAGCCATTCATTGAGGCGTAATCAGCCTGTAATCACACAGCCAGTGTGAAGTCCACTCTGCCAGTCAGACGGAAACCTGCTCCCATCCCTCTGTCTCCCCGTCTCAGACAAGTCTCAACACTCCGCTGCTGGCAAGACTCGGCCAGGAGCAGAGACGAGGAACAACGACAGCACATGCAGCTATTTCCTCATTCTGCAGCTCACCTCACCTGAACTGCACTACAAGTCTACAAAACTTCAAAATTTCTATATCACATTGTCAACTGAGTAGAGTGCAAAAAGAACATCAGACTTCTGGATCAAATGTTCACGTAAATGAGTGTGATTAGAAGTCATTACAGCAATGAGGTTTCTTCACAATGAATGTGTCTTGTGGCATTGTAGTCTGCATGTGAATGTGAGCATGTGTTCAAGTTCCTGAAACCTGTGGTATTTCAACGCAATTACCATTTGAAGCAAAGAGGTTTGCACATCAATTAAAAAACAGGAAGGAGTTATCCAAGACTCGGCTTATGCCAACTACCACCTGTCCCCATTACTTATGTTTTGCTAGACTTTTCTCTGATATGAAAATGAACACTGCTATCCCAAGGAGTAGCCAGAAGTTACAGAATTCAGGCAGGTTATTGGAATTGCAAGGTTTATTGAGCCTGTGAGCAGAAACCAAGACAGAGAGTCTGTCTGTTGTCTGAGAGCACTATCCATCTAACCAGGATGTGGTCATCAGACTCCTCCGGTGGTTACACAAGACTTTTGCGGGAGAAATCACACTAGAAAACAGCCTTAACCTCTTCTTTAAGATCCAATCATTTGAGTCTATTCATAAGCCAGGACTTTTCATGAAGTTTTAATGACGCTAAAACTACAGAGGCAGTTGGGCCCTTTTGATGCAACAAGAGATCTGGAGAGGCAAGACGGCACAGAGGTCTCTGGGAATTATAATCAAAGGGATTTGAGGGCTGAGGCTGTGCAGAAGAAGAGCATGAGAAGGGGGAGGTGGATGTAGATGTGGTGGGTATTTTTGGTTAAAGACAACATAGAGGAAATGAAGCAGGCGATTTGGATGAGGGAGGGTCAAAGAGGATCGCTATCGCTTTCCCTGTCAACAACCAGCGACGTTGACAGTAATGAGGAAGGGAGATCTGCTCTTTCTGGCCTTGCCTCTGCAAGAAGGGAAGGCAACAGACAAACAGGCATAAGATGGGCAGAGGCAGTGAGACATTCATGACTGAAACGCAAGTGGATAAAAGAGAAAAAGAAAGTGAGGTGATCTGGGAATAAAAATAACATGCCAGGAAAATATGCAAACGAAGGCAGCGAGTCAAAATTCCCACCATAAATTCACATGCGTACACACAACAAATCTAATGGACAATTAGGGGGATGCAACAGTTTAATCACCGTGGAAACAGCGAGAGCACTCTGCTATGTTGTCAGTGCAGGCTAAATAATGTAGTTGATACTCTGGGGCTGGCAGAGAGGGAGTTGTGCGTGCAGTGACACAGGCATGAAAACACAAATCACCACAGTATCATCCTGACAACTCCTGCAATCTAGTTTGCTTCCAGCCAACATTAACTGTGTCTACTTGCTTGATTACTGATAAAGGCGCATCTCTGAATACAAGCTTTGACTGACCAACAACTGATGTCAGATAAAATGAATTAAAGATAAAAAATGTCCACTCTTCCCACAGGCAGTGAAACATTTCTTAACCAAAAACCACTTCAAAGCTGAGCAGGTGACATAACTTTGGTGTGACTGAGTCAGAGTTACTGTGAGTTTCATCAAACAGCAGGAGTTAATGTTCTCGCAGTATCTGGGAAAATCCTTTTACATCCTTGTTATTGACATCACATTATTCGACAAGCGACACCAGATTGTATCAGTAAAGCTGTGAGAACATGAGTAAGCCTGGGTTACAGCAGTTACATATTCATCACAGTCTGTCATGAATGATTATTTTGGGATTGTAGGGAAGAAAAGGCTCCTTGCCTAGAGCAAGTAAAATGCCATGTCAGGCTAGTAAATATAGCAACTCACTGAACTCAACTCACTCAGCTATTAAACAATTTTGATTATCGATTCATCATTAAAGCAATTTTTGATGCACAAATTAAAGAAATTGACATTTTCACCCTTTTAAAAATGGAGATTTCCTCTTTATCATATTTAACTTAATAGCTTTGGGTTTTGGACTGACAAAAGAACAGTTATCTTTAGTCTTTGTTTTCGATAAACACTAATAAAAAAAGGACAAATCATACAGAGAGCAAGAACATTTTTGACCAACTTGCCTGACTAAGGACACTTGGGGTCAACAGTCAGAGCCCCACTGCCACCACCACTCCACAGCTCCAGCAGGCTCCACGAGTTGAGCCTGCTGCATCAACAGTTTCTCCTTTGTTGAGCTTTGAAAGGAGCTTCTGAGCGCTAAGAGCTCTCCGCATGGTGTCGCATTGGCGTCAGTGAATGAGCGAGAGGGGAGAGTCCCAGCACATTCATCCGAGCCCTCTGGATAGCAAAACTGTGAATGACTCATTGTTATTGGTCTGGCTGGACACACGCCTGCCCACCTGCATACCTTCTCCTCAGCGAGATGGGAACTGAATAAATCTCCACTGGGGCTCCACTTTGGCTGCCAAACTGTGAAACCAGCACCAAAAACAGGCAAATAACTGGGTGTCAATTTTTGCTTTGGTGGAGATGTGCGTCACCCTGGGATACTGGGAAAAGGTGTGTCTTCCTCTCAGAGGATCAGTATTTAACTAGTATTGACAGAGGTAACACTATCTGTTCACCACCAGTAGAAACACGTTATTTAGTGCAAAGGTGACGCTCACTGATGTGTTTTTAATAGTTTTTGGATGACAGTGGAAGTCTGTGGCACAGACAAATACCATGTATCAGGCTTTGGATGAACATACAACACATGATCCTTTGTTTCTTGAGCTCTTTACAAGGAATTTGTTGACAAGATAATATATAAAATACTACCAGACTTGTGCTCCAAGAAGAGCTGCAACGATCAATGATTAGTTGATTAGTTGTCACCAATTAATTATGTCATTTTTGTAAGGTCCAGTGTGTAAAACTTACAGGGATTTATAGGCAGAATATGGCAACACGATCCTTACAGAAGAACAAGAAACACAAAAGGTGGACTATAAAGCAATAAAACTTTAGGGGTGAATTGAAGCAATAGTTAAAGTGGGTAGACACATCTAAGGACTAATGTACTGTATTGTGTGCCACCAGTTTCCTCAACTAGTCAAGCAGTCTGGCTCGTTTTTAATATGAAACATCGCCTTCAGGAAACACATCACAATTAATGGGAAAAGTGGACAACACAAATGTCACAGCTAAGGAAGGCTGTGTTAGGCCCCATTAAATTGTGTTTTCTGTTTTTACAGAAATTTTACATTTGGGCCTCCAAAAATGTATGTTGGCTATAAATATTAGAGTCTATCTCTGAATAGGGAGATTTTTATTGGTATCCCAGTTGGTAAAGCATATATGCCCAATGTCCTCTACAGCTGCTGTGGGTTCTACTTTAGCCTGCAGGCTGCATGTCGTCCTCCACTCTCTCTCCCCCTTTCCTCTCCCCCTTTCCTCTCCCAACTTAAGATGTCCTATGAAAAATAAATGTATAAAAGACTCAAATAAATATTTTTTAAAAGTATGTTTTCATAAATGAATGTCTTCTAAAATGAAAATCCTGGGTTGTAGACAAAACGAGCCACTTGAATACGCCACCTTGGGCTCTGGGAAACAACAGTCAACAATTTTTCACCATTTTCTGACATTTCACGGACTAAAGAACTAATCAATTACACAAAATTATCTACATATTACTTGATAACAACAAAAATCATTATTTACAATTCTAGGTTTAAGATGAAACAACCTCTGAAAACACACAGATTGTCTAAAACATTAATTGTTTCCAGTGGCTGCAATATATATAGCTCAGTTGTGATCAATCATGAATGTTGAATTTTGTGCATATATTCTCAGCAATTTGTGGCCACAGCTGACCCAGGCCTGTGGTGAGATGACCTCCTCTTATCTCACGATGACAGGACACGTGCAGAAAAGACCTCTTCCAGCATTATTAGATTCCAATCAGGACACTTTGGGCTAATTTAGAAACTGCCGACTCAGATGAGGAAAGATGCCTGGAGGGATACATAGAGACACAGCAGTGCAAAACTTGTTGAGAGAGAAAGAGCCTTGGACAACCTCTAACTATGCCATAAAAAGTTAAGTCCTACATCTCTATTACAGTTTATCTTCTGTGGTTAAGTCTCATACCATGTTCTGTACTGCACGTATGTATGCTTATACGTATGCTCTATTCAGGCTGTTGATTTCAGTGCAGGTCAGGGTCGAGCACCATCATAATTACATCTTGAAAAGAGCCAAAGAGCCATTCCAGAAGGAGGCTAAACTAGAGCATTGTTAGGAAGAGAAAGGCTAGTGTTAGTCAGGGAAAGGGGAAAAGTGTGTTACTACACATGGGGCGATTGCCACTGTCTGTTCCTGCCTGGTACAAAGACTGATCCAGTACTATTGTTCCCCCTCTTAACTTAAGCAGCTGTGGAAAAGATACAGGAAATGTTTTACATTTTATCGGAAAAACACAGGTCAAAGTGTCTCTGTACACAAATACACCAACAGCATTAACTCCAAATGACCACACAGACATAAACTACAGGCCAGTTCACTAAATAAGCAATTGATATAACGTAAGTAAGATGAACAGTCAGCAGGGATTCTTTCTGCCCAGCAGCATGTGACCTCTTTTGTCTTTGTCCTTGGACTCCAAGGTGCTTCTTTAATTTCATCTTCTACACCAGCAGGCTTATGATATTCTTAAATATCTGTGCTGGACCAATTTCCAATATTACAAAAGGAAGTGTTGCATGACAGTGTAGCTATCAGTATTTAATTTGATGACCATCCAAAAACAATTCTGGTTGGGTGAAGGAAAGGATTTACAGAGGATAAAAGTCTTATAGTCCATGGTTTAAGTCGTAACATTGAGACACGTGTTTTTCAGTATCGGTTAAATCCACTCAAAGAAGGAAAGTGAGAGAGGGAGAGGGAAGAGAAATGAGTGGTCATGCCAGTCAGGGATTACAGCTGATGACCAGCTGAGGCCAGAATGTACTCTCAACGAGAAGCAGGGTTATGAAACTGATCCTTAAAGCACCCTGGGTACAGCCACGCTTAGCAGGAGGAGGAGTAGTTTCTTTTGTAACTCAAGTTATAATGACGACTAAGGACACTGGCATTTTTATAAAGTGGGCTGAGTGCATATTCTAGTCTATGAATATAAATAACATACTTGCACATAATATTAACATGTAAACTGGGGGATGGTACATACATACATACATACATACATACACACAACATACAAGCCACTGATGAGTGAAATGAACATAATTGTTCACTTGCTGCCAAATATATCACACCCCTCGACAGGTGCCATTGTAACAAGATGATCGGTCAGTTCTTCAAGTTGTTGTGTTGGAGGCAGGAAGAACGGGTAAGTATGAGCGAATTTGACAGGGGACAAATTGTGATGGTTAGATGACTGGGTCAGAGCATCTTAAAAAGGGCTGCTCTTGGGGGTGTTCCAAATATACAGAGGTGAGGACCTACTAAAAGTGGTCCAATGAAGGACAACCAGTGACCCGTTGACAGGGTTATGGGATCCCAAGACTCACTGATGTGCATGGGGAGTGAGTAGTACTGTAGATCAAATAGCTGAAAAGGGTCATGCTGACTATTATAGAAAGGTGTCAGAACACACAGTACATTGCAGACTGCTGCGTATGGAGCTGCCCGCAGTCCAAGCAGAGTGCCCATCATGACCAGTCCCCCACTGAAAACACCTGCAGTGAGCACCAGAACCGGACCAAGCATTGTTTTGGTTGACAAGGTGTTGACTTGGCCTCCAAATTCTACAGATCTCAATCTAATTGAGGATCTGTGGGATGTGGTGGAACAAACAAGTCCAATCCATGGACTCCATGGACATCTATTATTGTTTCTTTATATAACTATACAAAAAGTTATGAATACATTCAAAATTCACTTATTTTGTACAAACTAATTTACCAATGCAAATTCTACAGACCATAAAAAAATCCTCTAAACACCTTCCATCGAATTGAAACCCAGTTTTCGCCATTCACACAGTTGCCAGATAGTAGGAATTACTATTACTTTCCCAACCAGACTTGTGGTCGACCCAATAAAGCACCAAAACAGAGACAGTTGACCAACACTGGTGGCATAATGCACAACCAATGCACAAAATGCCTGATACCAGCTTTTCAAATATGAAGGATTTGCTGCTTTTCTCTGGTAAATACATTAGTAAACTAAAGATTTTTGGGTTTTAGACTGTCAGACAACAGCGACAACACACCAGAATGGGACTCTACCTGGACCCAATTAAACTTTATATAATCTGGGCCAACTCAAGTCCAGGCTCAGTTTCTACTTACTATTAGAATTGAGAGGACACACGAGGACCTCTACGTCAAATCAGTACAACAAAAACTGCATAAAATTAATAATAAGCATTCAAATAAATCATTCCTTTGTTTGACTGTTTGATTCATTGTTTAGTCACATATTGCCCCAAGGCCTGATGAAATTCCTTTTTCTTCAACCAGTCAGTGTTTGACACACAGGAACACAGATTTGCACAATGTGTCCCTGAGATTTTGGAGTTGTGCATGTCAGCTTCTCTGCAAATCTCCCCTCGGCATCTTTATTCCAATATGTTTATGTGCTTCTTTGCAGACATGTTTCAACTTGTAATTTTGGCACATGTTAAGAAAGACAGATCAATAGGCGGTAAAGGAATCTTCCATTAATAAACAAAAAAAAGGGTAAAGGGTGTGTCATGTGAGGTTTCATAAGATTTCACTGCCACTAGCACCACACAATGGTAATTTTCTCCAGCCCATAGCTCACAGACTTGCAGTTTGAGAGCGGGGCAAAAAAGAGAGCAAGTCTTACCTGAATTACATGCTCACCAGAGTGGAGGTAGGGAAAGAACAGGTTGTGTCATCAGCTATTTGAGTTTCATTCTTGTCAACTGACCAATCCCCCCAAAAACATCCAAAAACCACCTCAGCTTGCCTGACACGTTTGAGAAAAGGAAGGTTTTCACTACTCTGGGACAATACCATCTTGCTCATGCTTTACGAGCTGCAGAGGAATGCTCTTAACATGCCTGCAGCAGTAGTATCATAATATTAACTGCCTTGCTCAGAACAGATTAAAAAGGAGGGAGTTGTAACTGTTGGGGCAACTGAATGACCATCAGCATAACCACTTCAGTGGGATTTGTAGACTTTCCCCTTGCTGTAAAAGTCTCAGATGGTGTTTATTTAGTCACCAAGTTCTCCTCCTGTCCTGACAATGAAGCTTAAGAACTACCACACTGACCATATGTCTACACATATGGCTGAAGGAGATTACATCAATTATTTCTCACCAGGAAGGTGAACTGGTTAGCCACTGAGCTTCCTGCCCAGACTTCCCTTCTGGCTTCACAGAATGGTTTAGTCTTTTCAGAGTTATGCTCAATGTGACAAAGATGCCCAATTTCATTTCATTTCATAGGAAAAAATTAAACAATCTTAGGGGGACTTGGTTTTCTAATTTTGCTTGTGGAGTTTTTGTTGTTGATGTTTTTTGGTGCCAACACAGAAAAGGAAATGATGTTTACTTTGAAATAACAACACATGAGAACAGATGTGCATTTCTGTAATCATAGGCAACTAAACACAATATAGCAGAGTGAATAACAGATGCAAACAAATTGGCTTTTGCTTCACAAATTCATCATACTGCAATTTACTGCTCAACTTAGCCTGTGCCAGTTACTGGTGTAATGATCATGTTTTAAGTATCCTATTTTCCCTGCTGCGTCAGCTGAAACAAGAGAAAGTCAAACATTCATTTCCCTACCAGATTAAAAATCATCCTGTCAGAGGAACAGTGACAAAGCAAGCATGATTGTGCAGTCCTGTCCACAAACACATTCACACGTGACTTCATACACTATCTCCACACAGAGAAGCAGCTTACACATACAGACGATCTAACGGGGCTATAAATCAGTGAGGATTTTACAACTCCATAAAGGAATCCTGCAGGAAGCAATCTCCATTACAGCCAGGCAATCCCATGTTGGATGACTTTGTGCAGGGGACACAGCTCTCTGACTGGCCAGGGCAGGGCCAGAGGCGCAGCGTTGTTGAAATGAAAGGTAATTAAGGCCTACTTTTTCTGTCATTAACCTTTAGGCCATTTAAATTAGGGATGCACGATCATATTGGCAAGTCTGTCCTCCACTCTCTTTCTATCCATCTCTATCTCTCTTTTTGTGTGGCCTGTCCTCTTCCAGGTCTTCATGGTGGAGAGGAGGGCACATGCTTCAGGTTCTGCTGGCAACACCTGAAGTTGCTCAATGGGGGGGTGGGGTGGGGGGGGGGGTGGGGGGGGTGTTAATTAACTTTTGGTTTAAAGTATGAATGAGTAGATAAGAGTTGAAAAGAATGAAAATATTTTGAAAAAAGGGAAAAGCCCAAAAACCACAATAGTAGTTTTCTTATTTTGTGCAGTGAATGTGTCTATTTTGAAAAGCATTGTATTTTATGCCTGCATCTGACAGTGGGCCATCATGATAACAGCATGCATAGGCTCATAATGTGTTAAATCCACTACAAGTGATGTTAATCGGGTGGGGAAAAAACATGTGCATATATTAGTATTGGCAATCGGTAAAAATTAGTTGGAAAATAAACATATCGTCAAAAACCTTGTATGGTGCATCCCTAATTTTAAGTAAGCTACAGATGTATTATTTAACACCAAGTCCAACTTCACAACTTCCCGTCACAGTATCTGAATAATGTACAAAATGCAAATTAGTCAACAGCTACACCAACTACCATCTCCGGTGTCAGCATCAACAACACTGGCTCACACAGTGAGGTGTTAAAATACGATGCAGTCCAAATATGGTTTAAGAACATATGCACTCCTCATTAGCCATCTGCATGGGTTGACTGACATCTTGATACGTAGCTGCTTCAATATTGACAATCCCACAGAAGTCAGCTCCTCAACTGGGAACGTGGGAGGAATCTGTCTCTCTTCAATGCAGACAGGGATTTTCTGCCTCCCACACTTTTCAGACTGGTTAAGAAAAACACAAGGACTTCATGACCTAAAAAGATGGTTGACGTTACATACCAATTTTCAACCCTCAAATTGGGAACTATTTGGATGTAATGGGAGGGCATTGTGAATAAACATTTTGTCAGCTCAGCAGACTGCTGAAAAGCAACTGAGCTGTTTAAAACCTTGCAGGAAATGACATAACTGACACATTTGTGCCCGTGCAGAGGCACAAGGCTGCAAAAGCAGGGGAAATGTCAGCCTACTTTAAATGTTGACATGCAGGGTTCATTAAAGAGATACAGGGCAGTTTTATGAAAACAATGCTGGGACCTGTTATGATCCAACACTCACGGTGGGAGAAAAGGAATGCAGAGTTGATGGATGCCAAAGAAGTGAAAAGGCAGCTTTGACAAGGCCAAGCCTTCACACTGGAGGGAGAGACAATCTTTCTGGAGACATGTCATGTAGCAAAAATTTACCTCAAATTATGGACCTGTCTAAATCTAGAAGCAGTGCATTTTTATGCCAACACAACCCAAGCCAGAAAGCACACAATTAAAGGGCTAGTTCAGATTACTTGATGTGGGATTGCATGAGGTACTTATCGATAGTCAGTGTTTCAGCTACAGTAGAAGCTACTTGATGACGCTTTAGTTAGCATTTTCCAACGGGAAACCACCGTTATACAAGCCAAATAATGCCGTCTCCACACCAACCAAACTCCACATGCATTTTACTTTGCAGAAAAAATAAGTTGCTGCTGCCCAATCTGTTAGTCTGTTTGCGTTATTGTGTGACTAAAGGATTGTTGACATTCACAAGAAGTCCCACAATAACACAAACAAACTAACAAGTTGAAGCAGCAGTAAGTCCTGTGTTCTGCAAGGTAAAATTTGGAGAGAGTGCCATTTGGCTTGTATAACAGCGGTTTCCCATCAGAAAAGGCTCTCTAACGGCAGAGTGAGGTGAGGAAGTCATTCTGAATATACCGTACACTTTCTGGGTAAACCTTTTTAGACCAGTATATTGCTTAACTTCCATGCTGGGGCCCTTTCTTTCTTCTTTTACTAGGAACAAGGCAACCTACTAAACCTAATACACTGGTTATAGACCTCACAACCCTACTTCAAATAACTATGCCTATAAAAGAATTACAACAATTTTTGTGGGCTATACATTACAGCTATATCTGGATACCTCTCATACAAAATCACAGGGTCCACCTGGGAGTAAAAGCTTACAAACTCTACAAGATGAAACAAGTTGCCTTCTTATTCATGACTTTGCAGTTCACTGGTGCTTTCTGAAGACACAGTTAAGCCTATAATTATAACAACAGACTGAAAGAAAAGAGGATGATGAACAGTTATTTGATCACAGACAAAACAGGAAGACTCCACTGAATAAGTAATGTGGGTGATAAAATGTTGTGATAAATATAAAATGACTGACAGGACCAGCTCCTCTCCGCTTGACTGTCTTCTCTGTGATGGCAACGGCAGCAGGGAGGGAGGAGCAGGAGGATGTGACTTTTGCCACAGATTGGATGTAAAGTCATGGCAAAGCTTCACCATTAGCCTGAGCTGCCAGCATTTAGGGATTGATTGGCCATTAGCCCTCTGTGACCACCAGTGGCCGCGTGGATGTGGAGGCATCGTGCGGATTGTGCATCACTCCCACCCCCCGGAGAGGAGCAGACCAAAACAAAGGCATCGATTGCACTGTCTGGCACGTGTCACATCTTGCTGCCAAATGCTCTATTGTCTATGAAATAAAAAAGGGAGGGGTGGAGAGGCATGGGAGTAGGGGACATTGCCCCTTTGTGTAAGCAAACATAAAAGGGTCTAGGCAGCTCAGCCTGAATGTAAAAGCCATGTTAGCATAGACAGTGTGACCATGCTCAGCTCCCTGATTGTACACACTGGAGTAGGGCTGGGCAATATGGCTTATAAATAATAGATATATTCAATAGAGCTGCATCTATCAGTCGATAAATCAATTAGTCAATTGAAAGAAAATTAGTTGCCACCTATTTAGATAATCTATTACTCATTTCAGTCTTTTTTCAAGTAAGAATGTCAAATATTTGCTGGTTCCACCTTCTTAACTGTAAGGTTTTGGCGATTTTCTATACCATTTATGATAGTGTATTAAGAGTCTTTGGGTTTTGGACCTCTGGTTGGACATAAGAAGAAATCTGAAGAATCACAATGGGCTCTGAGAAATTATGATGAGCATTTTTTCAGTTTTTCTATGCCAATTTTTGATATTTTATAGACTAAATGATTAATCATGAAAACCGATTAATTGATAATGAATAATTGTTAGTTGCAGCCCTAGGTTTTAAGCCATTCCATTACAGACAGTATGCACAATGGTATAAGGGTTGAAAATTATGTGCACATTCTTTAAATACGCGTTTTGTCCTCATTCTAAAACAATTTGGACCACATATTAGTTATGTGAAACATTAATGAAGCACAAACAAGTTAAAATAACAGATTAATAAAACAATTAGGCCTTCAGTTGAAATGGCTGCTCTTGTTTGCCTGTCCTTATTCAACATATGGTGCCATCAAAACAATGTCAAATGGGGCATTGTCCATTAATATGTTTTTAACCTATTAGAACTTTTAATGGAAATTAATTGACTAATGATTCACATGCTCAATATACACTTTTCCTCTAACATAACATAGTTAGCACTGGGTCATATGGTCAAAATCAAATATCACAATAATATTTTAAGCAAATACCTCAATACTGTGTATACTGTAGGGGTACCTATTGGTGCTTGCGCAAAATATATACACAATACATTTTTTTTGATAAATAATCACCATTAAGGTTGATATAACGACCAAGCAGGTAAGAGAACAGCTAAAACAGACTGATAAGTTAAAAAATACATCACTTCACTGTAATGCAACCTTTAAAACCAGGAAAGAAACACATCAGCTATGCCATATCACGATATAACAATACCCCAAATCTAAGATGATACCTAGTCTCATATTACAGTGTTGATATGATATTGATAATATTGGCCAGCCCTACATAAAAAGGTCTAGGCAGCTCAGCCTGCATGTGAAAGCCATGCTAGCACAGTCAGAGTGATCATGCTCAGCTGCCTGATTGTACACATTGGAAGGTGCTGAAGCCAGTCATCATACGGAAAATCCAATATATAACACAGGGTGGCTTTCATGATAATTAACCTCCTAATACGAGCCTGGCACCAGTATGAACTAGACTCCTCTATACGATTTAGACTCTGCAACCACTCCTTCCATATACAGCCTCTCTTTTTCTTTTTTTTTTTTTGTGTCACATTGTGTATCGCCTAGCAACAGTGCGTTGCTAGGATTGTACAGCCTTGCCAGGAAAGACGACCACTCATCTCCTCATGCCTTTTCACTCCTGTGACTCCCCTGCGCCCTTCTCCAGTCACAGATCAGTGTTTCAGCTCCCCGCCGAGCTTCTGTTGTTGCTACATGTCTAAACGGTGTCAGTCAGTCAGTGGGCACAGTGACGTGGCGGACAGACAGACAGACGACAGCAGCAGCAGCAGCAGCATTTCACAGCACTGACTCTCAAACTTTTGTCGTGACGTGTGGTCGCCTCGGGTCGGCGTGACTAAAAACAAGTCGCTCATAAGACTTATAAAACATGCGGAGAACCAGTTTGGAAGCTGAACTTGCTACAAAAGCCTCAGCAGGAGTCAGTTTACGAGCTGGTGTCAGTTTGAGTGTCAAGTTCAACAGCATGCCCACACATAACCGACTTTAAACACTCCCTCTAATGTTAAACTGCTCGTATTCTGAGTTGCCATGTCCGTCAAATATCCCCCACTTTGACCCCAACAACTGTAGCCGACGAGTTGTAAAGTAACGCTAATGTTGAGTACACGCCGGTTGTAATGTTAGCTCACTGTCAAAGCTAGCTTAGCCTTGGTTTAGACAAATTAGCACCAGCTATCGCCGTCACTGTAATGCGTTAAACATCCGAATACTCACTTTTATGTCTGCCCGCACCCCACGACTGTTTGGCGATGCTGGGGCTCCGTATAATTGCCCTTCCAGCGGATTTCAAAGCGTCCATATCGTTAATCCAAAAGTGGGGCAAAGAGCCCGACAAGCGCCGCTTCGTCTCTGTCGAAATACTCCGCTTGGTTTAAAACAGCCCTCTCCCGTCCAAACTTTTTTTCAGCTGTTTTTTCCTCCCCTCCGCACGGTTAGCTTTCAATCGATGGTAGATTATCATGTTCGTCCCCCTGGGCGGCGTTATGTATGTAAATTAACCGGATAATGCGCGTGACGCCCGCTTGTGGGATCACGCGAGTGAGCTTGTTGCAGCAGCTCGCATCCCGGGCGGGCGGTGCTGACTGCTGTTTCTGTTATTCCTGTTAGTACACTACACGGTTCAGTTGTACTCCCAGCCAGTGTCTTTTGTGACAAGTGGTTTGGTAGTCACATCACGGGCTGCGGTGGTTAGACCTCGCATGTTTAATTCAGTCACATGGCTTCTTCTTCTTCTTCTTTATTGAGCTTCTAAATTCATCGTCTATTTAGTGGAAATGTCATGTCATGACCAAGATAGGCTGAAGAGTGAAACTACTTCTATTCAAGTGACTCGCCTTTTTAGGTAGCACTACGAAGGAGATACGTTCACGTTATGTGTCACAGTAAGGAATAACATCTGACACTGTTCAGTACAGATACTGTTAAATATTTTTTTTAATTATGTGAATGTTTTCTGTATGGCAACTTGCTACATGTCATCCTCCACAATGACAAGTTGATACAATGTAAATAAACCTTTCGAGTCAATAAACAAGAAAATGTTCACAATGTTTTCATTATTCTGAAAACAAGCGGCAATGACTTATCTTTAAGTGTACTGGAGACAAAGCAAGTTTTGACCATACGTTTCCTTCAAACTGTAAAGGGTCTCAGGAGAGTTTTGACTCTCACACAATGAATGCTGGGAAACTTAATTTAATGAGTTAAATTATTCTGTACAGTACAATCATTCAACTCATCATTTTAAGTCAAAAGACATGAGTCAGAACAACTGTTTACAAAATCCTGAAAGTAAATACTAGAATTTTTAAATTCAATTAACTTGAATAAATAAAACATGTATTTATAGTTAATGAGAAAACATTAGTCGATTCCACTAAAGTCATGTATGACTTTTTACAGTGTATGATATGATTTTTCGTGAAGTGCATCCTATTTCCTCAGCTGCATGTAACCCCAGCCCACATATTCTGCCCCAGTGCTCTGATGACCCCATCATATGAGTGAACAG
Organism: Lutjanus erythropterus; assembly: GCF_056507025.1. Classification (NCBI taxonomy): domain Eukaryota; kingdom Metazoa; phylum Chordata; class Actinopteri; order Lutjaniformes; family Lutjanidae; genus Lutjanus; species Lutjanus erythropterus. Next base: position 5,938,682 of record NC_139334.1, read on the forward strand.
CTGCAGGCCATGAAGGCTGTAAAGGGTTCTTCCCTGGAAAAGATGTACTACAACAGAGCAGCATTGTTCAGAATTAAAAGCCAGAGTCCCAGCTGGACATCTGCAGGAGAGGGGTGTCCTGATGAAATAAATATGAAGGTAGGGAGATTAAAATGTCTCATCTCACAGACCTGAGGAGGAAACCCCGCTGACCAGACAAGAGCAATTCATGTCATACTGACCTCTGCGTGATTAATTTTTAATTGAAAATTGATACATGTTTAATGGCTGAAAGGACAAGATGCGGTCAACTACCGACACTTCTGACAGCTGTTACTCCCCTAAGATCAAAATGAGTATTTCTGACCTTTTAAAGCCCTGTTTTCTGCAGAACGTTGAGACTTTTTAGGTGCAAAGAAACAGTAACCAGTTCAGCAAACGGCATCATACCAACAAATAATATTTTTCTGTTTATGCTTGGGTGGAACTTCAATATCTTCGGACATCTACGGACATAGTAGAGTTGCAATGATTACGTTCCGGTCATTTTTAAAGCAAAAATGACAAACATTTGCTGGTTCCAGCTTCTCAAATTTGGGGATTTGCTGCTTTTCTTTGTCATTTATGATTTGGCCTGTTAGCTGGAAATTGTCTCTGGGAAATTTTCATGAGCATTTTCAGCATTTTCATTACATTTTATAGACTAAATGAAGAACATATGTCACTTCACTGATTGTTACACTATACACAACACAAAAATGACAACTACCTAAATAAAAAAACTGTTCATAGAATCATACACTAAACTGATCATACACTGAAGACTTGAATCCCACTCTCCCATGTGAGAGGACTGTGCTTCATCCATTCATCCACTGTAATCTCTCATCTACACAGAATTTGTCACTCTTTATTTATTTCTCATAGCACTGTGAAAACATCATACCATTACAACCTTAGTGGCAAAACATGATGTGTAAGAGATATAGATATATATAATTGTTTTATTGCAGAACTGTTATTTTGTATTGGATCCACTATCAAAACTTTTTATCACACCAATTCAGTTCCTGCATTGAGTTTCACTGAGTTTACATCATCACCCACCAGAAGAATCACTCAGGAGAATGGCTTCCAAAAAATCTTGCAGTACTAGATTTGACTGGAGATGTCAAGCTCACAGACAAGAGTGCAACAGGCTGACACGTCATCAAGGACGTATTGGGCAACACCACCATCTTCAATCTGAAGCTGAGTTAGCAGTGATATAGTACTGTGTTCATTCTGTACAAAAAGGGACTCCAAGAAAGAACTCCAATTATCACCCCCCTCAACGACCCCTCCATACTCACGCAGGTGCATTCCTTTTAAATCAGTGTCTTTGTTGGCAGGTTCACTGAAAGGCTTGAGACAAAGGAGTGCACTCTCTGCTAGTAAATCTGCCACTTATTGAAGCATGCAAGACATATCTTGACTTTTAAAGCAGCAACATGCCTGAGTAATAGTTACAGTAGGTGTGTTTGGGAGGAAAAAAAATCGATGAATTCTGCTGGGAAAGAGAAGAAGGGTTCAACTGCACATGAAGGAGGGCACGTGAGCAGGTTGCCCAGATGATTTTTTCAGTCTGAAGGTGAACCCGAAAGACAAAATACTCATTATTTATTTATTCGTATGGGCAAACATAGTATCAGCCACATGAGCGAATCTTTACACACACTGACCACACCATTTTTAGCGATCACCTGTGAAATCCAGTTAATTTCTCATAATTTTCTCCATATTCCTCATTTTCCTGAAGGAGCGAGTACAGAGGTGGAGGTGAAAAGCGTATTTTCACCATGAAAATTGCTTGTGGACTTTATTAATTGAGTAGGTTAAGAGAGAAACAGGAGAGCTATGCCTGGAATTTCTCGTTTCTCTTCAAACAGCTGGATTTGCTGTAGATTTGTTGGCCTAATGGCGTTGCGAGTACAGCTGTGCCAAATGCAGACTGCTAGAAAAAAGACCTATTATAATCTGTTAATTCCACGTGCTTGACTCTGCCAAACAGCATGGTGCCAAATTGGAACGAGAGCAGCAATAAAATACCGAGGATTGAGTGTAAAACAAATTTATGCCCAACCTAGGTGCCAGTTAATGCAGAGAAAATGAGCGAGGAGCTTTACCCACATTTGTCTCGCTGCACAGGTTAATCAAGCGTGTTTGGGGAAGCCTGGCATGTGACAGAATGCTGAGCAGAGGGCTTCTTTCATGCATTGAAATTCAGTGTCCTTGGTGAAGAGATTCTTTATCTCCCTCCCAAAATTTCCAAGTGCATTACATGAATGAATTATCACTCAAATCAAAACATGTGGCAGCCCATAATTTGCTCCCTTTTATGGTTCCATCACAGACTGAAATCTCAAGCCCCAGAGGTCAGCTGAGCACAGAAGCTCCCTGATGGCGATTACATTTGCAATGTAGATAAAGTGGGGAAAGGTGCGCTTAAATGCTGAGTTTTAACATCAAAGATACCCTCTGGTGTTATTTAAATGTTCCACACTCCCAGCTTCATGCATCTAACAACCCACTGATGCTGGAGAGCTTTGAGCGAGCACCACTAGTCACCATGTTTTTACTAGCTGTGATTAGCAGTTAGCATGAACAAATTATTCATAAATTCCTTTTGTTAGAGCTAAATGGGATTTTTGGGTCATGAATGGAGGGATTTACTGGTTCTTGAGGAGTTAATAACCAGTGTCTGTGTGGACAGAAATTACCACCTTTAACCTATATTATATAGATGGACACTGCCTCCCAGTGGCAAAACAATGATAGTGCACCTACTCTCTAATACCAGATTATAGCCAGATCAAGACTTTTATGAATTCTTTCAAGCTTATTTTATTTATTTTTTTCTTATTGTTTTGAGGAGGCAAATTTCAAATAATTTTACAATATAACCTATATGTAAACATACTATATACAGGATTTATTAGCTGCTGTTTGTAAACACACCAGAAAGATATTTCATCGAACTTCCTAAGTACACAGGAGAAGTTAGCCTTCAGGGATTTCTGTAAAGAAGCACTCTGCCAGAATGATCTCTTGTAACCCAAACCATGAGTAATTTTGATGCCTAAACCTAACCATTTTCATTCTTTTATTTTATACTACATGCAATCGACCTACTCTAGACATTTAACATCGACGCCTTGTTGACCAGGTCACCACTGAGAAAGATTTTATCTCAATGTTGTTTTTATCTGGTTAAATAAAGGTTGAATTAAAACAACAAAATAACCAAACTGCACCAGAAAATTGACAACATTAGGTGCGTTTGAGATGAGCCAGGTCTAAGCAGAATTGATCACTAGTGATGCATACCTGTTAGATTTGTGTCTGACTTGATCTGATATCATGCGCACATGGGCAACAATAACCTCACAAGATCAAGGTGGCCACAGTTTTTAGGACCTAGTCCCAGCAGTTGCTCTCCAACTGCAATCAGTGATCAGGAGTGCACCATTTCTTCAGCTGTGAACATGGTCTGCAAACTACAGGTAGCCTACAGGTAATCTAACAGGATGTTAGTGTCTCTTCCTGTATATTCTCTGAAGTTTGCTGGAAACTGTCAGACTTGACTGCAGCTTTTTGTCTCCATCTTCTGCCCTGGCCACCTGATGCCGTCATGTTTCCAGGCAGGGTGCAATTCATTTTGAATGAACCTAATAACAAAAGTCCTGTTTGACCCATTCATCCACAACAATCTGCTCCCAACATTCATTTTGTTGCTCTTTAAACATCTGATTTCTTAAAGGCCTACTGGCAGAAAGCCCTGAGGGTTAACTTCTCCCAATACACTCAAAAACAGTGGATTCTACATTTCCCATAATGCAACTCAGCATGCCTTCATTAGATCCACCTGCCTACTAAATTCCCACGTCAATCAAACTTCAGTTTGTAAAGCAGGTTTTGTGAGATCAGCACTGACGATGAAGTTCTGAAAAAGAATAAACAGGACTTAGTCCATAAAATCAGTGCAACACCAGTTGGAACAAACTTGCAGTGCTAACAAGCTGTTTTTGGAATATCTTGACATGTGGTTGGAGTAACAGCAACAGAGAAAAGTCAATTTGCAAGAAAAAAATGTTTATTCCTTGTAAACCTCACAGAGCGAGAGCACAGCCAAGGTCAGACCTGGGGAGAAACAGAGCAGTGACTGTGGGCATAGAAAACAAAAAACAAACAAAACACTTTCTCTATACTTTCAACAATCAGTTGACCAAACAACTGACTAAACTGTAATTTTCACAACATTTTTTTTTCTCCAGGAGCCAGCAATCTGAGCAAAAAAAGCATCTCCTTTAACAGTAGGTGAAAACCACACGCACAATAATGACCATTTCAGATGATGGTGAAACCCCATCGGACTCAAGCGATTTTTCTCCCTGCAGGAAAATAATGATAATACCAGAAACAGGAGTAAGGAAAACTGCTTCAAACAGCCACTTGCCCAACAGCTGCAAATACTGTAACATTCACAAAAAGAAACTCGATTTTTCTAGTCCCTTACTTTTAACTACACGGTCTACTACAAACAGGAGACCACTTTCTTTACCTGCTTTAACAGAAACTTCCATTAAGTGATATTCAACTGGATATTTTGACAAACATGTCTGCCAATGTATCTGCAGTACATTCTTACACATTACTAGAGAAACAAAGCATTCCAGTCTTGGCACACGAACTGAAGTGGAGAATTCATTAAATTAAATTATTTTAACTGCTATATTAAAGTTGGCATTTCCAAAGCTTTGTTTACATTGCACAGTCCATCTTTTACAGTTTTCCCTTTCAAACAGCATTGAGTTTTCTACAGTGCAACTTTTAAATTGAAAATCAAAAAGAAAAAAGGGGGCAGCGGCTAAACTGAGAGGATTTGGGGGGTTTAACAGCAGTAGAGATGAGCTTCTGTGAGTGTGACAGGCTGGAGACCTGTGTGCAGTAGACTCTGTGGTGGATAACATCATGTCAACAAACTGAAAACAGGCAAATAGGAGTAAAATAAAAAGTCCAATTTATCTGCAGCAGGGACAAAGCTGCCCTTGAGATGACACATTGGTCCAGCCTCCCTAACAGTTGGGAAAACAGTAGGGAGTCCAAAAACCAGATCAGCGTCCGAAGGCAACTTTGTCCCACTTCACTAGGCGAGGTCAAATTCTTGTCCTTTCCAGCTTAGCCAGATGCTTCACCACTAATTCAGAAGGGTTGGGCCATATCTCATCATCAAACTCACTCTGTCCTCAACTCAAGGCACTGTGATCGTGACAACTGATGAAAGACTTGCAGAGTACTGGGAAGCTGCACTCTTTCTTCAACTCAGAAACCCATTAGGAGCTGCTTGGGTTTACTAATTTTTGTTTAAGGTCTATGTTTCTGCTTAACAACACAAGATGTTTTCCAACTTGTTGCAATCAACACTTTCAGCCTGTTGAAATCAACACTTGAATCATAAACAGCGAACACATAGAACCACACAATACACTTTAAAAACTATTTACCACCAAACCCCAAAGCAGCTCAAAGCAGGAATGATTTGGCATCTTTAAAAGAAATAAATTAAACATGACAGGGGTGAGAGTCAGTGCCAACTTTTGCACTACATTCCTCTGGTTGTAAAGATGTTGCCATACTACCTTGGGAGAAAACAATTTGTCGAAGAAACTGGGATACAAGTAAGGCTGTATGACTGTATGTTTTCCAATTTTCAGAAGGTGGGGGAAAAATCATCCTAAAATAATAAAGCAGCTATTCCCCAGGACCAGAGAGCAGGTAACTGGTTGCAGATGGTTGCAGTGGCGGTGGGAACGGGAGAGCGACACCCTTGAGATGAAGATACATACCCGATTCTGTGAGGTTTCACTAGACACTTAAGAGAAAAAAAAAAAACTGGGACTTCCTAGCTGACATGTGATGTCCGTTTTTAAGTTTTTTTTGTCTTTTGTTTTAACTACAACAAATACAGTCACACAATACAACATCCTTCTGACCTGGCGAGGAGAAAAATAAAAACCCAAGAAAAACATCGTTCTCAGCCGCAGACATGCCGAGCAGATTGGAAGGTGGTGGTGGGCCTGCGGGGGGAAAAAGAAAAAAAAAAGGAGGGGGGGATGGAGGGAGGCAAGGAGGTGGGACGAAGCGTTCACTTTTTGAGTGGCTGGTAAACGGAGGCGTTGGGGTCGAGGCCGGAGGGATTGGTGTCCATGAACTTGGAGGAGTAGTGGGGGGCCACGGGGGTCATGCTGCTGGTGTCGGCTGTGTAGGAGATGCTGGGCATGACAGCCATCACTTCGGCTATCTTCTGCTTCAGGTCTTTGATCTCCTGGTCCTTCTGCAGGATCTGACCTGAAAACAAGCACAAGATGACTTTGAGAATATGGTTCAAATTAGGGGTGTCGCCATATGCTGGTATGAGTGAAACCCAGGCCCAAACGGAGTCTGCAGGATTACATATCTGAGGAGGTCATCTTAAGTTTTGACTGGCTGACAACTAATCAATTAATTGAGAAGGCCTATTGTAATTTTTATGGACATCACACTGACCTTGTGCAATCTCCAGCTGTCGCTTGGCATCACCCAGTGCAGAGAAGAGGTCCAATTTGATCCTGGTCTCTGCACTCAGGCTGTTCTCCAGGTGCTGGGTCTTGTCCTGCATGGCTGACAGCGCTGACATCAGCACCTCTGTGTCTTTTTCATTCTCCTTATATTTATGAAGCTCCTGATAGATGGAAGAGAAGAGATGCAGTTGGGGTCAAGTCAGGGGGTTACAGCCTGTGACTGAATGCTGAAGCACACTTGATTGAATGGTCCATGTTTGGCTGATATGCGCTTTTCCAATATTTTTAGCTTGCTGGATGGAAGTGGCAAGGCACAGAAGCGACAGTACAGTTTGAAAGTGATTCATTTTTTAACTCCTGTTATGGTTGTGGATAGAAATGCATTCAGTGCTACATAAAGAAGAAACTGAAAGCCATATTTTTACTTAGCATGTAAAATAAACCAGAGCTTGGGGTAAGTAAACATCACTGCAATGAGTCAAACACAGTTGAAAAACCCCACCTGTTTGCACTACAGTGCTGGGATAAAAGTTTTGCTAATAAACAAAATAAATAATTTCACGTGATGTTGACTGGCTCCTCATAGAATGTCTATATGGTATATACAGTCTAACAATCTGCAGCTGTAGCTTGTTTGATGTCTACTGTACTTCCTATGAGAAAAAAAAAAAGTAAAAAAAAAATATATATTCTATGATGTTTTCTATGTGCTGTGAACAACTTAGACATTTACCATTTTAAGGCTGTGTTCATTTGTCTTGTGCGCCCTGGCATTAGCTAGTTCTGGGGCACTAAAACTAGGACAGAGCTCCAAGAACTGCTCCATCATGACCTTCCTTGTTTAAACACTGGGTCAAGGAAGTACTCTCTACGATTCCATTACATAAATTGAGACACAATAGCTCCAGGGGTAGATATACTAAAACTTGGAGCACATTTATGGAATTTGTCAAAAATTTGTTATGAATTCTTTGCAACAATATTATATGCATTTATTCTTTTTTTTTTTTTTTTTTTTTTTTCCCAAATCTCATCTTTTTTCCCTTTTCAATTGAGGCCCTCAGGGTTCCATACTGCTAATCTATGTTTGTTTTTACTCTGTAAATTGACTCTGATTCACCCTATTTCAAAGCCTATTTGCAGGCCCTAACAAATTCAGACCAGGCATTTCAGGAAACCGGACTTCAATGAATCACAGAGCAGATTCAAAAAGCTTCTTAATAAATTACAAGTTTGAATTCATAGACTCACTCCTCTGCTGGGCCTAGCAAATGAGCAACAGACAAATACATTTAAGTACAATAATACTGGCAACACATAGGTAATTTTTATCTGTGCTTGATGGTAACAATTCTTATAAATACCTGATAATAAATCCTTACCTGAACTTTCAATTCAAGCTCTCTGATCTGGTCCTCCTTTAGCTTGATATCCATTGTTAGTTTCTTACACTCTGTTTCTAATTCAGTGATCCGCCGCCGCAGCGTGTCTGTGCACTCCCCTCTGAACAAATGGAGGAAAAAAAAAAAATTAAATTGCTGCCAATAATAAATCATGACTTGTAAGAAACAAGTCAGGGGCAAAATGGTTAATGAAAACAAAGTTTCAAATGTCAGATGTGCAAGTACCTGGATGCTGCTGCTAGTGCTACTGCTCTGGCTGCTGTGGCCTCCTCTAACTTCTTTCTCTTCTTTTCGTCTGCGAGTTGTTTCTCGGCAGTGGCTCGAGCCTCCTGCTCTGCTTTGAGCCTCTTCTCCAGTTGGCCCACTGCCTGTTTGTCCTTTTGCTTTGCCTGCACAGCATTATGGAGCCTACAAGTGCACACACACACACACATCACAGAACAGTATATTAATGAACAGGAGACACAGTGTGGCAGGAACAGCCTTTCTTACCTGTGCTGTATGTATTCACTACTGAACTGTCAATGTGTTTCAATGAAATGCATAAAATTTACTGGAGCAGCTCATCCTAATAATTTGATAGTTGTGATTTCATCTCATCATCCTTTTAAAACTAAATTGACATCTGCACCAATATGACGGAGCTCTCCAGCAGACATTTAATAATCTGCTCTGAATCTGAATGTTTTGATGTGTTTATTTTTCTGCTGACAACTCCATTTCCCCGCAGTGTTAATTTATACTGATGAATGATAATGAACAGTTGCCCAATTAGCAATGATCCAAAACCAAAAGGATCTCTACTGTGACCTTGCTTTAAGTAATAGCTGCACTCACTTGTTCTGCAGCAGCTCATTCTCCTGGCGCAGTTGGCCCAGCTCAGTGCGTATGGAGCGCTCAGCGCTGCCCAGCGAACCAATCTGGCTGCGCAGGTCCTGTTCAACCTGCCGGCTGGCCTGCAGGTCTGCCTTCAACTTCTTAACATCCTGCTCCAATCTGTCCCGGTAGCAGAGTGAACACAAGAGAAACACTTTCATCATTATTTAGAATAATGGATAAGAAGAACAATCTTACATTTTAAGTAATGTTATACCTTAGTATGAATATGTGTATGTAGTTACAGATGCATAATTCCAGATTTTATTGTCACAACCAAGGCATGTTAATATTTGATCTATATAGACTACTGTAAGTCTTGAAGGGTAACTGATATTTTTCACCTTGGACCCTATTTTCCCATGTTTTTGCATGCAAGTGACTAACTGGGATAACAATTTGTGAAATTGGTGCAGTACTGAGCAAGACTGCCACAGATAGCAATGTAATCCTTAGGAATAAAAGCACAGTCAAAGTACAACCCCTGAAAGTGCTTGTTTTTGCAATTGACAGGCTCAGATTATTTTATATGTCTGATGACATCAAAGTAAGACAGCTGTGTTATTGCTCTCACCAAATTAACCACACTCCCTTTACAGAAAGAGTAATTATGTCATTCATTCAGAAATAAAAAACACTCAACAAAAATGTCTTAGCTCGTCTTTCAACTGTCAATCACCAGCTCCAGTTGTTTGGTCTAAATAAACCCTTTACTCACTGCATTAAATAGTGAAAATATATTTTTTCAACCAAATTAGAGTTGGTGATTTTGGAGCAGTGGAAAGATGAACTGAGATGTTTTAGTCCGTTTTATTTTGTTCCTGGTGAATTTGAACAAAGCGTATTTCATGATGATAAAGTTACTGTCCTGTCGCTTTTAACAGAGGGGTATAACAGCTTTTTCCTTTTAAACAAAAAGGATTTTATTCTTTTTAAACAAGTCTATCTCTGTAGCAATCCTTTCCACAACACTGTCAGACATTTATACAGACAATCTGGGCCCGTCAGTGGCAGAGACAAGCACTTTAAGTGGACGTACTTTGACGGTGTGTTGTCCCCATTAGTCTTAGACACAACAACATGGAAAAATAAGGTCCAGGTTGAAAAAATCCATAGTTACACAGTGTACTTGAATCATTGAATCATTTAAAGGGAAACTAAGAAAACTATATTTACTTTACATTAGCTTCTGAGCATTGTAAAAATGGTTGTTATCCTTCATTGTTACAGGAACTAAAACTAGGTAAAGGAAGCTTCATAATCATTTCTATGTTCTACTCAGAGGGAACAACATTATCAGTTCTAGTCAAATTTTTAGCATAATTTCTAAGACAGAGTCTAAGATTTATTATAAAATGAGCTGAGGCCTTAAAGCAGAATGTAATGTGACATATTGGTATAAATTCATGTTGCTTTATCTCATATGCGATAGATACATGAAACGAGAAAAATCTGCAGCCAGAAACCACATTCCAGGGAGTGACAAAATGGACAAAAAACACACACAGCAAGTTACTATAATAATGACAGACACTGCACATATCTGCCACATAAACCCTACACTAAACCTACTTTAATATTTGAGAAATGGCCCTTAAAAACATCATCTGTTGTTAAAACAACATTCTGCTATTTTGCTAAAGACTGCAAATATATCAAGAGTGAAATTACATTTTTCAACACCCTCAATCCATTAAAATTACACAAGCTAGAGACCCTCTTCATGACCATCTGTTTGCAATATACAGTTTCACAACTAAGGATATCACAAGCTGATCAGAAAATGGGGCAGATTCTGGCATTTTTCTAAAGGATCTATTCAGACTATGAAAAGCACGATCAATTTTCAATCCTTCCTTTGTTTGCTGCAGGTGCACCAGCTGTCAAAATGAAATGGGTGCACGACATAAAGACTCTGGAACCACTTACTTTTGTGAGTGAAGCATAAAATAAAACAAACCATAAAATAAACAGCAGCCTGCCAACAAGTTTCAGTTAATTCTATGCCAGAGTGAAGCAGCAAGCCATGCAACAAAACTAAAAGACTGATATCGAGCGTTCAACGTAGTGCAATTAAATCAAAAGGTCTTGAACTTAATTTTTTTGTTCATGCTGGAGATGAGGTTGTCCAAATCCTGTTCAATACCTTCTACTCATTCTGGGCAATGAAACAATAGTGATATGTACTGGCAATTGGGGGTAAAAAAGCAATAATAAAATATTCAGTAGTTTCACTTGAATGCACTAAATGCAAACTGCCATGAAAGCATGTAATAAATACGCCTTAGGTCATAAACTGCATATCCCTTGATATTGGAGTATGGTATGAGTGATACACAAACAGCCAAGCACTGAACAGGTGTGCTGTTCAGTTGCACAAATAACACGTGACACAACAACAGAAACAGTGTGGAGCCAGAAAATTAGTGCAAATGGTGAAGAAATTCTTAATAAAAGTGGACAGGTCAGCTCACCATTATATAACATATATAAAACATAAAACAAGAACACACACACACACACACACACACACACACACACACACACACACACACACACACACACACACACACACACTTTTTAAGATCTTTTTTGACTTTTTGCCTTTATTTAATAGGGATGGCTAAAGACATGACAGGAAAGGGGGGTGGAGAGAGGGGGGATGGCATACAGGAAATGGATCACAGGCGGAAGTCAAACCAGCGGCCACTGCAGTAGGCTAACAGCCCCAGCACATGGGGCACACGCTCCACCAACCAAGCCACAGGGGCACCCCAACAAAACATTTTTATTTTTACCACTTGAAAAAAGACCTATATGAAAAAAAAACAAAAAAACAGTTTGAGTGTACAATATATTTAGAGTATTTACCTCTTTACCTTGCTGTCAGACATCCTTTTCTAAAGTGAAACTGCTGTTATATAAATCTAGTATCGCTCTTTCTTGCTCTATACACAGCTACAGCTGTTTCTCTCTGCCTGCACAGTTTATCTCTGATCTTTTGACGTTCTTCATTTGGTTGGATGTTTTATAAAGTCACCCAAAAAATACAACTCGGGTTTAGAATTTTCCACCCATGAGTACATTTTACAGCAGCAGGAGAGCTGCATGTGGAGGCGGCTTGTTGTTAATCATGGAGTGTATTAAAATGATCAAACCAGTGTGACACCAATTGACACCGGGAACAACCAGGCACACTGACAATACAACTGCATGTGTAGGCATATGGATTAAAACAGGAGACTCTCTTTCTCTGTGTTTCTCTGAGTATGTGTGAGAATCGTCTCACACAGCACAGTGAACAAGTGAGGGAGGGGTAGAGGGGAGATTGTCCACCAAACAATTGAGGGTTTGGCTTTTGCAGATGGATTAAAAAAAAAAGAAAAAAGAAAAAAAAAGAATGTGTCTTGATGTATCGGACTGTGTCTGAGTGGGTGCTTCTTACCTAACAAGTGCTTCTGGCTTGCTCAGCTGGTTGTTGGGGATACAGTTGTCTGTGGGATCCCTGTGGGAGCCACCTGATGTCCCCTTCCCCACTGCTAACTTGTGCTTCTTCTCGTTCTTCCCAGTGGAAGAGGATGATGATGGTGCTGAGGAGGGCACGCTGCCGTTGGTAGCGCTGTGGCCGCGGGGCGAGGAGTTGAGCGTCGCGGCATTGCTGCTAGCATTTTTGTAGTTTTTGGAGGAGGAGGAGGAGGACGACGAGCAGGAGGAATTGTTGTCCTCTTTAAGCAACAGGTTCTCTGTGCTGCCCAGCTCTGTGGGCAGTCTCTTGTTGTTCATATGGTTCTCCATATACTCCATCTCCTGGAGTTTAGAGTCCACTGATGATGGCAGGATGCTGTTGCTGTTGTGCTGCTTTTTAGCCTCCCCGCCGCCCCTTCCCTCTTTCCCTTTTTCTCTATACTCTAACTCTGGCAGTGCTGCCGATGTCTTTTTATTGGCTGGGGCGCCATTCTGTGACACTGGAGGTGTGTCCACTTCAGATATTCCTTTAGCTGCTGCTGCTGCTGTATGAATAAAGAGGGAGGTAAAGGGGGACAGGTGAAATATAAATTAACACTATGACAAGTTTTCTTTCCTCTCTTGACAAGAGTGTAATTCTCCACATCTTATATCTGAAACATGACTTTATGTAACCAGTGTAAGCATTAACAGAGGATTCACATGTGCTGCCTTAGTGTTACTTGTGTGAAATGGACAGAATTTTTCCCCCAACACAACACAACCACTTTGTTGAATTTCAAGTGATCATTGTCTTTTTCTTATAGGTTGGCTGAAGAAAATAGATAGCTAGAGAAAAATCTTTTGTTAGCTGCAATTTTGACAAATGTTTTTTTTTTCCAATTTCTTTCTCTGCAGGAAAATTACAGATCCTTTGAAATCTTTGCCCATTCGCAACCAATGACCAGAGCCTGGTGTAATCATCATGTGCATTGTGTGTTTGTTTAAACTATGAGGCAGGTGTTCTTACAACCACAGACTTTGAATAGGGAGAGAAATGCTGCACATGCTGCAAATGTGCCTCGGGAGTAATGCTGGCTCATCTGACAAAACATATTCATGACAAATCAACAAGAACTACATAAAAATCTGGCTGTGATTAAAGATATTTCTGTTTCTGGGACCCATCTTTATTGTCACCATCCATTAAATCACATGAACAGGACCAAAATCTCCTGGGAATTGTATCTCAATACAAAGGCTAACAAAATCTAAACAAAGCTACAGATGATTACAATCTCTATAATCAAAGACATCATTCAAACACTTATTCGTCTGTATTTATAAGCCTTCATGTGCCACAAAAGTTGTACAAAAACAACAAAAGAAGAGCAGCACAATTTCAAAACCTTTCATTTCTCAAGCAGTGACACACAGCACTTTCAAATACCAAAACACTTCTGTATCACCAACAGGCATTACTGCTCTTTTTTTCCTCATTTTGCCTTTTAAATGCAATTGTGGTATGATTTGTGATATAAGATGGAATGATATATTTTACATCATTATTCTCATTTTCATTGAATAACACTTCAAAGATTATTGTCTGATTGTTGTGAGGATTTGTACCAAACAAAGAAGTCTGTAGAATATAATCTGTAGGCCAGCGCATCTCTGCAGCACGACAATAAGTATTAATTTAAAATGTTTTTTGACACACATTTCGCAATGAACAAATATTGTACCTCAGAAAAATTGCAACTGTTAAACCTGCAGTAAGCCACAATGTCATTTTGATAAAATTTTGACTAATTGTTTAGTCCTGTTGCCTTCCATCTGACTGACACAGGGCTGACTGGCAGACTTTTCAACTACCCAATCCACAGATGTTTCATCAGTGATTTAAGGTAGCCAGCTAGCTAACCAAACAGTGAAGCATCTAGACACTATATGCTAAATTATATGTCTAATTGCTAAAATAATGTGATTTTATTGTTTAGACCTAGTAGACAGTGTATGTGAGCCTCATTTTTTACACATATTTAATGTGTGCAATGTGTGAACCTTACCTTCTTCTGCTTCTCGCTCTTGCCTCTGAAGCATCTGTTGCTCTGGAGGCAGAGCCTGCTGCAGGAGCTGCATGTAAAACTCATTCTCCTTCTGCACCTCCTTCTGCTTCCGGAGGCGCATCTTATAGCTTACATAGCTCTTGAAACCGAAGCCCAGTGTGACCACTGGATAGCCAATGCTACAGGAACAGACACAAGAGGTACACAAGTTTACTCTTTGGTCATAGACAAAAAAGCATTATTAAGTACTGATCCAATCAAGGTAATACTGCTAAAAAAATGTAATTAAATTATCAATATTTTATCATTCTTCATCATAGTATGGCTAAAGCCCAACTTCACGGCATAATACAGGTAAACAAAGCCAAATCCAAATCCAGCTTGAGGTTCTTAAGGGCTCCTAAGATTAAACTCGTAGACCTCTCTAAGTCTTACACAGTATACAACCGTATACAGTAGACAGACTACTTTAAGCCTCTACCAGGAGTTTTCATAAATGTGCAGACTGACTGCATTGATAATAATGCCTCTTCATAGTAAGAGTCTTGAGGAGTAACCAAGAGACACCTCTGACCTGTTTTTTCGTTAAAATAGGAAGATTTCAGTGTATTTAATGTTCAAGACATTCAGGGAATCTAGCCTTACACTGATTTATCATGAAATAATGTGCAAAGGGAAAAAGAGGCATGTGGCCCACCACAGATCCCATCATGTGATATTTTTGACCTTATGTGGTGTGTAGCAATGAATGAAGCCGTGTGAAAATTTAGATTAGTTATAATATAATGCTATCTTTACTTCACATCATTCCTCTGCAGCACTCTGACAGAGTCGGCACTAAACCAAGACATGCCTTTCAGTCAAAGCACATCTATCAAGGACAGAGTCCCACTGCCCCTAGTTAAAACAGAACAGCGGCTCACCAGTGTGCAGCAAAAGGACGACACAAGTCCACGTGGAAGTTCTTCAGGTCTTTGAATCTGATGGCTGCCTCTATGTACACAAAGAGTATCCATAGAGAGACAGTAGGCAGACAGACACCTCTCTCTGAAAAACACAGCAGGACAGAGTTTATAATTGGGCATCAGTAATGTGATTATCACCTGAAATGTGTCCATAGCAATCAGTGTACAAAAAGGAGATGTTCTGATATCATTTTGGCTGGTACTGATCTGATGCTAGTGCTTTAAAAAAAAGCTCTGAGTTCAGTCCAACCCTGTTTTGTTTTCCCCACAACCCCAAATGGCTCAGTCCCATCCAGTTCGCAATCACAAAGGAAACACAAATCAAAAAGCCCAACCCAGGTTTTACCACGGATTCCCACAAAAACAAACCAAATCAGGAAATTAAAACTGACATACCAGCATCTCCATTCACAGTTCAACAAGAGATTATGTACAATATATACATCAGATACAGTTGATCAGTCAGTCAGTAACTTAGTCAGTCTAGACAATGGCAAACTTGGACTTTGCAGCATGATCTGTTGCCAAGGTAAACCTGGAGTTTCTCCTCTTTAGGGACTATAAAATTTGGTGTACGGGATGCTGCAGGGAAGTAGCGGGGTCTCGTTTCAGGCCTAACACAGTATGTGATATCAGATCAGAGCATAGACTGGCATACTTGCCAATGCCTCCTCACACATTTTAGGCAGCATCTGATACTGGTATTGGAACAACCCTTCCAAATGCACTGTTTTTACTGTCCTCTATTTTTTTTTTTCTTAGAATACAAACACTGGCAGGGTCATTATGGACTCCCATCATCCCCCTCCTGTGAGTCCAGTATACAGATGCAGAAACTACCAATTGTCTCCTTATCTGCAATAAACTCACTTTCACCACCAGGCTGTGGTGTGGTTAGATATATTATTACTCCTGTGACATTCTATGGATGTGAATGTCACTGGTGAGTAAAGTTGGAGGGCTCAAAAGCAAATGGGGACCACTCTGTTTCTCCCTTCCCCAGCTGGCACTAAGATTTCAATCTGACACCTGGCCTTTGGTCAACACAGGGGGATACCGCTAAATCAGACTGACAACTAATCCGCAGAGCGCAGCTCACTTACACACACCATGCAAATTTCTAAGAAGCAAGCCAAGTATTTGTAAATAAGATAACACAATGTGCATGACTATTGCACAACGCTTTTCATACCTGCTTTTCCCTGAATCACTGAGTGGAAGAACAACAAAAAATTGTGCAAGTTCTAAGAATTAGGGTGGTCCATAACCCAAGAATTACTTATTTTAATAGCCCATCATGTAATCTAGATACAAAGGTCTTAGCCACAATCTGCTATTTGTTCCTCATTTACAGTATGAGCCTTTTGCAAAACATCACTTGGGTTAATCACTGCCATTTGCAAATTTTACATATGCAGTATTTCTACGAAATATCATGACACAGATAAATTGGATGACATTACCTGTGTGCCAAACATACTGCACCCACACATAGGTACTGGCAGCGAAGAATAGCCATTGCACCGGGATGAAGAGGAGGCAAATGATGTCCGAGGTAAACGCAACACACACAAAGAATACTGAGAAGGCCTGTTGGAAAGAGGAGAGGTGGGTATAATAAATCAGCAACATATGCAGTAATAACAGATATACTCTGTTTGCACTGCTGTTAGTAAAAAGGTATTTCTCAAAAGGTAAACCATGTTTAAACCATGTTGTTTTCAGGCTTGCAAGCTGCTGGACTCCAAATTTTAATCCTTTCTAATGGGAGTGATCTGATCCTGGGTAATTTACTTCCGTATTTCATTGATGACAAATTATACAATGAATTATTATTCAAATATTACATTTTTTATATTTCTCTCTTTCTGCATCTTTGTGACACAGACATACCAACAAACACACACCTACACAATTCATTTCAATAAGAACAGGCTGCCCAGCATCAATAACAGACTCAAGGAAAAATAAACTATGATACATTAACATCAGCATACAAAATGTAGATAACAGTGAGACTAATGACCTGCAAGCCTGATAAGATATACAGTTTGTTCTTTATGCCAGATTAGAGTTCTTGATCTTAAGAGTGTCGTTTAGTAGAATTCAACTAAAACTGACTGAAAGTTCAGATTTGTTGAGGATGGCCCTACGTTCTACTTCTTTTGTTTGAGGTTTGTTTGTCTTACAATCACTGTTAGCATCTAGCAGATTGTGAAGGGACATTATCTGATTCTTTACTCCACACCAACACTTTTACATGCACATAAGAAATATGAATATTGGGAGAAACTAGGGAGGACAACAAATCAACACTGATATATCTTAAGTTTGTTGGTAATAAATAATGCTACAGCATTAATTTTTTTGGATTTAGCTCAAAGCACTTGGATTGATGGTGTAGAGCACTTATAAGACACTTTTGTCTTAATGTGTGCATGTGTCCATGTTTTAAAAGTAACAAGTTATGGTAAATGACTTACTGTCTTTAGACTCATCTTTTCATCTGGAGTTTAAGTTTTGACTTTTTTTTAAAGATTTAATTACTTTTGATACAAAAACAAACCACTATGGATGCTGATATTTCCTTTCATATCAAAGTACCGCTGTCAGAGTAATACTTTCTATGTCCTTGATCTTCTTTTTCATGCACGACTCTTGTACAAATATTGTTAGAAGCCCAGTAAAGAATATATACACATGACTGACAAGTCATATTTCACCAACAGAAATCTACCATGGCTTATCTAGGTGGTGTTAACTCTTTGTTTACATGACATTTAAGAGATCAAGTTACTGCATAAAAGCCAACAATAACCTGGCTGCTTAATTTCACGTGTAAATGCAATGACGATAAGAGCAGTGCAATGTTGCTGTAGACCTTCAAAACTCAACATCTCAATGAGAGAATCAAAACAGGATAATCTAAGTTCTAACTTGCTTATATTAGTACAACATCTAAAAGCTTTGAAAAAAAAGGTTGAAAAGATAGCATAATAAATATCAGGATATAGCAACTCACCAGCCCCTGGTATCTAAAGGAGTCGTACACACTCCGAATGAAGAGCCAGAATGGCCAGAGGTACTCAAACCTGAACTCCAGTACAAAGTCTGCCAGTAGCACCAGTGCCCACACCACCAGGAACTTCAGGTACAGAAAGGTACTAGACAAATGAGAAGAAGAAGTGAGTGATTTTCATACTGGCAAAGTGATGTGTGTCAACATGAATAATACACATCATTACTTTTAACAGTTAATATATGGCAGATCACTATTAAGTCAATACACAACAAAGATTCGCCTTCACTGTGAGTGCATGTAGTGAGGGATAACATTAAGTATAATATGTATGCCCAGAGCCTATTGCTGATGTTTCACAGATAAAATGCCTGTATGCATTGCATTTATAAGCACCTTATATAAGAAATGTAACAGGGTGTATATAAAGAACAAGTAAACAGAGATTTGTGAAGCCACTCTGGAAGAGGTCTTGCCTACATTCATCATGCAAGCCTTAGAGCTCAATTCTGATTTATTGCCCAGATCTGATCTTTTTGTTAGGTTGTTCACACCATTCTTAAAATGTGGTCAGTATCGGACTCCAATGTGAAGTGGTTACAGTCCAGAACAGTCTTCACACGCAGCGCGCTGTTGTATGAAAGTAAACATGAAGGCCACTGAAGTCAGTGTGTATGTTTTCATTTAGAAGCTCATGTGCAGTGGAACCCAGCAAATTTGTGAGCAGATGAAAAAGACAAAGATGAAAAGAAGAGAGACAAATTTTTAACTATGTGTTTTTGAGGAACAATGCTACTATTTCGGTACAGAGGTGTGTGGAGCAGGAGTTGGAGCCAGGAGTGGTAGGATCATGATGTGAATGGCTTCACAGAAATTGATTTGATCCAAAATTTCAGGATGTTAGTGGCTACTTTTAACAATACCTGTCAGTGCCTCTCTAGGAGAGTCTGATGACAAGACACTTCAGGTGAGTAAGTGTCTTAAAAGATGCATGAATTATGATGTGTTCACACTGAGGTCGCTTTGCAAAAAAAATCGGATCTGTATCCAATTTAGGACAACATATGAAAATCCCCCATGTGATATATGCTGTTCACAGCATCATGAAAAAAAAATCTGATGAGCACAGATGAGCAAAAAATTAAAAGAAAAATATGGATCACTTTTGCCTGCAGTCTGAACATTGCATATGTCTGCACTTCAGTATGTTCTTATTTGATGATGCTTTGAACATTTGGACATAACAACAGCTCAAAACTACAGTATATTTTGTTGTAGAGGTGATGTATATAGACAGGATGTTGCAATTTGTTGCTGGATCTTTCCTAGTGCTACAGTCCATGTCAACTTAATAAGATATATTTGATCACAGTTGACATTTTTGGTGTTCAAGCACTAAGACCCAGAAAGTGCACAGTAGGAGTGCTCTTTGATCTCAGAGCATGACTATTTTGTGATGGGGGCACCTGTTCAATAATTCAATAACTGCCCCACATCTCTAGGTCTAGATGCCACGTGTGTAACTGGTGGCCTTTAACTCTTGGTTTATCAGATACACGGGGAGTCAAATAGAGGTAGGACCTGTCAGGTATGACTGCGAGGGACAACTTAACAACTTTAAGTTATTGAAGCTGTACAGTGCAACACAACCTCTTCAGGCGTCAGAATAACTGACTGCAGTCGTATTAACTAATGTTTACCGTTAAGGTTAACGTTAACATTGATTAACTGATAGGTCAGCAATTACAAAATAAAGCTGCTGTGGTGCTAGCTAACATAAGTTACCATCTAGCTAACAGTGAAGCGACTCATTTTGACGTGGCTAGTAGATGACAACTGACATGGGCAAACGGGAGACTGTCGGTGTTGTTTCATTAGTATCCAAAATTCACCACAACTTATTTCAAATTGTCATATTTCTGTTAAAGGGACCCTGTGACATGGTTCAAAACAGGCTGTCTCGGGGCCTAGCGCTACAGCTAGCTTAACAGCTAACGTTACAACGAAAACATACTGCTAGCATACACTAGCAGCTAGCTAGGTTAATATGCTAGCTAGCGGTGGCAGTTCATTGACATCAATGGTAACAGTAAGGAAGTTTAATGTTTTGAAGCTATCGAGCCACAGGCATCTCCATTCAGCGCCCCCCGTTACTGTCGTGAGGAAGACCCCTCCGTCAGGCTCCATATAATAAGTTACCTGCCGTATATCCCCTCAGTGATTCGGTTCCGTTTTAACGGCCGTCGGAGTTTGCTGCAGTCCGCATTGCGCCGCTTCATCCTCCTCCCCTTGGCTTTGGCCTTCGAGTAACGACTGTAATCTTATCCAGTTTTCTTGTGTATACGGACAAAGATAATAAATGAAGAGCCTGCGGTTTATGTCGCTGTTATTATTTTTCCCCACTGGAAACAAAGAAATAAATAAAGGACTCTATTCGGGAACCTCCTCTTTTCTGTTAGCGCAGACTCAATAAGTCCAAACCGTGCTGTATCTGACGTCCACTTGTCAGACGGCTGGTGTGTCCAATCAATCTATCTGCCGAGGCCTGTCTCTGTGACGGATACAGAGACGAGCCATTAAAGTCGCACCGTGGCCGCTTGTTCATCCCTCCTCCGCCAAACACAGCAGGCTACAATCGAGACGCGAGGGCCGCTGTGTGTGGAAGGTCTCGCCGTTGAACCAATCAGATTTTTGTGGACAAATTGGGCATCTCTAACTGGCCAATTAAATGATAACAGAGGCGGGTTTTTTTGTGCAGTTTAGAAGGGAACGCTAGATTTGTGAAGCTCTCGCGAGATTTGTCCTTTTGGTTTCTACATTCCGTATCTTGTACAAGTTGATCATGTTTTATAATGTGACACTGTGTTTATGATCCGGACACATTTAAGGGAAAAAACTCGATTAACGTTTGGGAAAGATCATGGTTTGTGTTAAAACGATCACTCTCGCGAGATCTTTCGCGGGCCTCGGGTTCCCTTCTAGACACGACCTTTTTTCCCCTTTGGTTTATTATGAGGAGAAAATACACAGTCTTCAAGACGACTTTCCCTTTGTGCCCAGTATAAAACATCCATTCCAACATACGGGGGTTATTTATGTCAGGCCCTTTGTGTGTGGTTCATTGACAGACTTGCCCCAAGGCACTGTATGGTATCTATGTTTTGTTACCAGGTTAAAATGTGTGCATAGTGTATGAAAGCTTGTGCGTGTTTGACTAGAAAATGTGGGCTGCAGTCATCATTGCTTATAATATGATGAACTCTGTTCATGCTCCTTGTTTACCATTGTCTCTTGGACCTTAACAAAGTATTGACCGTATGTGCCAAAATAAAATATAAATAAGTAAACGAATTGATAAATAAATTAATATTGAATTAAATGCGCCAGAAATAATCTTAAAAATAAATGTAGGTATTAAGTAATTTATAGAATTAGAAATTCATTGAAATTATTTAAATAAATCATATTTTTAAAATATATTTGCCCATTTAATTTTCTATTTTATTTATTGTTAATGAATTGAATTTCCTCAAGCTTGTTTTTCATGTAATTTCTTTTCACATTAGTTCATGCATTTCTGCTTTCTATTGTGCAAAGGGGTGGGGGGGGGGGGGGGGGCGTCATTTTAAGTACAGCAATACTAGTTAGGATGCCATTCAGGTTAAACGGGGTCGGGGCTGCTTTGGTGCATGTTGGTATCACTTGTGTTTACCTTACTATTTCATATCAATATATCTGCCTTAAAAATGTTTATTAGCCTAATCCACAGTCTAGGTGATGTCTAAATGTGGTAATATTAAACTATTAATGCTACATTTATCCACAAAGAGACAATTTTGAAAAAGTAGCTATTCACTTTAATAAGCAATCCAATTCAGAGATATTTTTCATGACCTAAATCTTTATATGCATTTGTTTTGAAGGTGGTTACTGTGTGGTTAAAACTAATAAAACAGTCATCAAAATCACACTTCACTCATGATTGGTCAGAACAGATATTTTACATATCTACCAGCCGATAAAACGGAAGTATGGGTTCAAGGTTTCGCCCTCTTTAAAGCGCCGGGGCGACACACGCGTCAGTTGGAAGAGAAGAGCGCAGGGAACATCTCCAATGGCTCCGCAGTACGCACCAAGTCTGCGCTCCCGTCTGGCACCTCTGCTGCTTCTTCTGCAGACAGGCTTCATTGTCATATATTCCTTTTACATTCGGATCGACAGCCATGTAAAAGAAGATGGGACTGCCTTCAGCAACTTTTACCCAGGTAAGTTTGGAGAGGGTTGAGGGGGCGAGACAATGGGGGGGTGACATGTAGACATTTTTGTTTCCTTGGAATAACACGTTAAAACAACAGCGTACATTTCAAGCTACTTCATCCAGGTTCTTTAAAAAGCTAAATGAAATTTTATACTTGAATCCAGGGGTCTGGGGAGGGGCTGCAGTTATTACTGTTGGGCATTGATAAGCTCATGCAGTAACTGGTTCTTCAGGAGCAGATGACCTGGGTTGCTTCCTGAAAATTGGCAGTAGTGGAATGTAATAAAGTATATTTACTCAAGTACTGTTCTTATGTACAATTTTAAGGCACGTGTACTTTATTTGAACTCTAATTGAATATTTGTTACTTTATACTTCTATTCCACAAAATTTTGTTGAACCTTTTATTCCACTACACATATTTGACAGCATTAGCTTCATTAGACTACCAGCTCATTTGCAGATTCAGATCATTAGAATACACCCTCTGTTGCTACTTGGACACATCTTCGGCACTGGCATACTTATGTACTTTTACTTAGGTACATTAGATTTAGAATGGAGGAATGAAGTACTTCTACCACCACTGAAACTTGGGCTTTGAGGTGAAACCCAGCAGAAGTGACTGTATTGTACAAGCCTGTCCTGTGATTCGGGTGTGTGAACATTTTTAAAGCCCACTACTTCTCTCCTGCAGAGTTCCAGGATGTGAACGTGATGGTGGTTCTTGGGTTTGGCTTTTTGTGCACTTTTCTAGTGCGGTATGGTTTCAGTGGCTCTGGGTTCAACCTCCTTGTGGCTGTCATAGCCACCCAGTGGGCTGTCCTACTCCTTGGAATTGAGTCCTGGTATTACAGAGGGTGGATCAGGCTAGATTTGAGAAGGTAAGTCGTCAGCTGAGGCAGTCATTTTGACACATTTTAAATTTGATGGCACATATCTGACACTCAGTTGAACCGAGATGTATTAGACAGCATCAGCCAGCCTCTGCAATATTACACATATTTGCCAGTTGCAATTTGTAA
Organism: Lutjanus erythropterus; assembly: GCF_056507025.1. Taxonomy (NCBI): domain Eukaryota; kingdom Metazoa; phylum Chordata; class Actinopteri; order Lutjaniformes; family Lutjanidae; genus Lutjanus; species Lutjanus erythropterus. Next base: position 5,962,319 of record NC_139334.1, read on the forward strand.
GTTAGTGGTTATAATGTTTTGTTACAGTTTAGTAGTTGCAGAGATGTGCGCTGCCTCTGCCCTCATTTCAATGGGAGCCGTGCTGGGGAAGACCAACCCGGTCCAGCTCATCCTTCTCGCCCTGCTGGAGGTGACAGGGTTTGTCCTGAATAAGTGGCTCCTCCGGACTCTGCTCAAAGTAAGAGACTTTCACACTTACATCAGTTCAGTTCAGTTACAACATATTCAAATCAACCACATGCCCTACATGCTATGTACTTAGGTCATCCTGATATTTGTTTATAATGGTGTTTTCTAACTCCAGGTCCAGTATCTGAACAGCATCATGCTGCTTCACATCTTCGGGGCCTTCTTTGGACTCGTACTGGCCTGGATACTGCAACGTAAAGGATCCAGTCAGGGTTTTGAAAAAGAGAAATTTGATCGCAAAACAGGATTATTCTCCATGCTGGGTAACTAGTAGTGTAGACTATGATTTCATGTTACTGCTGGATAGGGACGGATTATGAGACAGTGGGCCCCGGGGCACAGACATGTACAAGGCCCCATCATCTGTCCTACACAGACCTTGTGGTTGTTTTGCTTGTTTTTGTAGCAGCTTATTTCCTTTTGTAGTAATTTTGCACATTTTTTGTAACCATTCAGTGTCTCTTTGTAGTTGTTACACATCGTTCTGTAGTTTTGTGTCTCTATGTGGTCGTTTTGTGCTGGTTGTTTTGTCTCTCTTTGTAGTCTTCTTGTCTCTCTAGTTATTTGTGCCTCTTAATGTGTTATTTTGCAACTTTTTGTGGTTGTTTTGCTCCTTTTTGTTGTAGTTGCTTTGTGTCCCTTTGAGGTCATTTTGTGGTCCTTTTGTGTTTTTAATGGTTGTTTGCCCCATTTTGTAGTTTAGCATCATTTTGTGGCAATTTTGTGTCTTTTGTAGTTGTTTTCCATCTCTCTGTGTTTTTTTCTGTCCATTTCTGCTTTATTTGTTCTTTTAGAGTCATTTTACATCTATTTGTGGTCATTTTTTATCTTTTGTTGTTGTTTTGTATCTCTTTGTGATAATGTTATTTGTAGTTTTAGTTTTAGTCTTTTTATGGTCATTATATGTCTGTTGTGGTCATTTTGTGTCTTTTGTAGTTGTTTTGTGCTCATTTGTGATCATTGTATGTATTTTGTAGCCATATAATAATACTATGAATCCTCTGTTCTCCAGGGATTGTGTTCCTCTGGATGTTTTGGCCCAGTTTCAATTCAGTCCTTGTGGATGATCGTTTTCCTGGGAGGAAGCTAGGGGCCGTGTTGAGCACCTACCTGGCCCTGGCTGTCAGTGCTGTAACAGCAGCTGCTCTGTCTGTGCTCTCGAGTCCCAAGGGAAAACTCAACCTGGTATGATCTGACACTTGATATCTTAACTCACCATTATGCTCTTTCATGAACAGTCCTTATTCGCTTGAGTGACAGGACTTACACCTGTTAAGTATCACAAGAGCTGATCAAAAAAAAAAAATCCAATCAATCTGTGTGATTAATTCCAGTGATAACTGTTTTATAATGAAGCATATATCTTCACTCCTCTGTCAGATCCATGTGCAGTCATGTACCCTTGCCGGCGGTGTTGCTGTTGGGGTGTCCATGTCAGCAGTTAATCAGCCATGGGAAGCCATGACAATTGGATTCACTGCTGCTGTTGTATCAACCATCGGATTCAGATACCTTAAGGTTTTGATCACCACATGGACACCTTCATACCACTTGATTAAATAATTTACGCATCACAGCTCCTCATAAAGCTTTTATTTTCCAGAACCACATGCTGCTTGCATTTCAGTGCCATGACACCTGTACTATACTGAGCACACATGGACTCCCTGGTCTACTGGGATGGCTAGCACAACTCGTCCTACAGATTAGAGACTATGATGATCACGCAACGTAAGAATGCACCTGTCATATGATGCACACATGCACATGCACACACACACACACAAAGGTGTGACACCCCTTTGTGATTGGTCTTTTATTTTGTAGGGCAATCCGGTTTGCTGTATTTCACATTTGTGTTCTCCTCGTCACCATCACTCTGAGTCTGGCCATGGGAATCATTACAGGTGTGTCTTCTTTCTAGTAAAGTTTCCATTATCAGCAGCCTGGTACAATCATACAAAAAGACTGATGGTCAATTTTGAATTATTCTGTACCACCTGAGTTCTTTGGTCCACAAAATGTCTGAAAATGGTGAAAAATTATCCCCCAAGTCCAAGATGATGTCCTCAAATGTCTTGTTTTGTCCACAACCCAAAGATATTCAACTTATTGTCATAGATGAGACAAGAAATTTTGAATAAATCTTAAAAACTTACTGAAATCTTTTTTTTTAAGTGTATATCACTATCATATTATAAAGTACGTTTGCCATTTGTAGGTTTTACTAATGACTCTTATATGTCACTATTTAAAGGGTTCCTACTCAAGTGGAAGATCTGGAGACCACCCCAAGACAAGAAATGTTTTGATGATCAGGCTTTCTGGGAGGTAGGCAGTCAAGTCTGTCTTCTTACAAGCAAACAAAATATGTGACTGAAGAGAATTTTTTTTTCTGCACTGAAAAGAAGTCATCAATTCTAATTAGCTATAGTGATACTAAACAGTTATGTATGGACATCCATTTTTTTGCAGAGATGTACGAATAACCCCAATTTAATAACAGTTTGGACGTTGTGTAAAACATAAATAAAAACAGAATGCAATGATTCGCAAAAAACTTTTCAAACTACATTCAATTGAAAAAAGTACAAAGACAAGATATTTAATGTTCGAACTGATTAACTTTATTGGTTTTTCAAAATATACATTCAGTCTGGATCTGATGCCTGTAGTATGTTGGAAAAAAAAGTTGGGACAGGAGCATATTTACCAGTGTGATACATCATTATCATTGTCTTTTAACAACACTCATTAAGCATTTGGGAACAAAGGACACCAACTGCTGAGGTTTGAAAAGTGAAAGTCTTCTCCATTCATGCGCCCTACATGCAGAGACGTCTGTGGATTCTCTGAATCTTTTAATGATACTCTCGATGGTTGACGGCAAAATCCCTAAATTCAGGCGGTGAACCTCACTCCATCCATGCTTGTGAACAACTGAGCCCCTTTAATTCCCATCAAGATACTGTCAGCCGTTACCAGCTAACCTGGACACCGGGAAAACGTTCCAAACAGATGTTTTTTTTTGTCCCAACATTTTTGAAATGTGTTGCAGGCATCAAATTCAGAATGAGTGTACATTTACAAAAACAATTTTTTAATACGTTTATCAGTTTCAACATTAAATATCTTGTCTCTGTACTATAATCATTTGAATACAAGTCAAAAGCAAATACTTGCATTTAGATTTTTATTTACATTTTGCACAACTTTCCCAGCTTTTTTGGAATCAGGGTTGTAATTATGAAAGACACTAAAAATAATAACGTACTATCTATAGATAATGACATTAAATTGAGAGTTTCTTATTATTTTGAGATAATAACTCAATATTTTTAGAGATATAATCATGATTTTGAGATACTCATACATAATTTCCAGAAAGTTTCTCATAATAATGATTTCCAGTTTTTTTTTTCATCAAATTGGCAGAAATGGGTTTTCACAGTCATGTATTTAGCATTATTTTATTTTGTTGTGCTATACCATAAAAAGGTCAATTCATAATACAACATATTTTCATGTTTTGCAGTTTTCCCATCTTTCAGTACGCAAGTAAGAATATGAAGAAAGAAGTTGACCAAGCCTGACCTTGGAAGTACAAAACTACTTTTGGTGCTTATTTCTGTCGCTAATCATAATTTCGTACAATTACTTTTATTTTTGTATAAGGTAGTTTATAGATATTTTTATATGTGCAAGACTAGGATAATTAAAAAAGGTTTGAACTGCGGAAACATTAATGTAAGACTCAGTTACTGCTCAGTATGTTTCTGTTTAATGGTGCCACGGTCGTCAGAAACTGACCTCATGTTTTGGATGTTACACAAGCAAATGGATAAGTGTTGCAGTCAAATACAAATCTCCAGTACACATACAACACACTACAGTTGTGAAACCTTTGTTGACTTCATGTCAGCCATAAATTAAGATGGCTGCAAAGTTTCAGAGCTGACACTGGTATTTCAGGAAAAATACAAACAGTCCTGTATGCTTACATTCAGTAAATGTGTACAGTATTATGAAATATTGCCCTTAATGATAATTTGTACCACAATAATTTATGTTCTTTCCACTTAAGAGACAACTAGAATTAATGGATGTCAACAGAAGTAAGTATAATCAAAGTAAATGTGGACAGTTAAGGGAAGTAAAGCTCCCAAAATATACTTTTTTATACACAAATTGTAAACCATCATAACAACATGGCTACACAGTCTGAGTGCAAATAGACACATGTAAAGATGTGCCACACAAAGTTGAAAATGTTCAACTTTAAAGTAATCTATGGAATTTGTGCTTAGTTATGATTTAGCCATTATACAGCAAATGATATAAATTAAAAATGTTAATCTGAAAGCTAAAAAAGTTTATATATAAAGTGAATAACCACTAAAGCATATTGTCTCATACAATATAGAAAGCAGAGTGTATAAACAGTGGACATAAAGACACCCAGGAAACCATTACTGCCACAGATCCTCTGTGCGTCCAAACTTGAAGACCAAACCCCTAATCAGAAGACAGAGAGACAGTGTAAGAGAAATATTTCCTCAAAATACCTGTGATGAAGTGTGCCGCTGAGGACTGTTAGCTTACCCGAAGAAAATGAACGCATTCTGGAAGAAAATGGCGATACCGGGGTAGACAATAGGCTTTTCTGCAAAAGACAACAGATTTACAAGTTACTTTTTCATTTGACACAGTACCACAATGAATAAATGAGGAGGTTTTTATGACTGGACTTCACAACCTGTTGCTCACTTCATACAGCAACATGCATAGTAAATGACTGCATCATATGCTATGTTCAATGTGCATTCAATGTGTTAACACATTCAGCACAGGCACGAAGACACTAACCTGCAAGTAGAGCAGGATGCTGGTGTGAGCCCCGTTAACAGGAGCCACACTGCAGTGGCTACATTACGATGTCATAAACTCATTCACTTACACATGCTGTGGTCCCACTCGGTCTGAAAAGCTGGCTCATTTAGTGAGTTGTTATGTTTTGTAAGCAAATGTGCAAGGTTCATAATGCACAGCACAAACTGACACGCATTCCAGCGACATTTAAAATATGGTTTGGTTATTCAATAATGTAATTAACAGCTTCCAATGGCTCTCAATACTTGTAATAAATTGTGCTCAGTTTGACTGTTTTCTTACTTTTCATAGTTGTTAAATAGTCTAAATTAAAATTTCCTTTTAATCATCAGGAAATTAGTCAGCAGGAGCATCCCTCGTCTAGACCATACTATTTATATTTACAGAGCAGATGATTGTAAGGATGAGGAGTCAGAGAGCCAAATTTAACTACAGCTTCATGTGGAGTAATGGCTGCTACTTCTCGACAGAGGTGTGTCTAGATGTGGAGTCAGTCGTGGGATTGTGATGTGACTGGTTTCACAGAAACAGATTTTATCCAAAATTTCAAAAATCCACATTTCAAGAACCAGACCTGTATCAGCTTTGGGACCACATATGAAAGTGGCCCAAATCAGATTTGAAAAGATCATATGTGCCTGCAGTCTGAACACAGCCATGCTGGCTTAATTCTCTGCAATTTTCAAAACACAAGTCTGAGTTGCTCAATACTGTAACGTGCCTGTAAACGTCACACCCCAAAACTGTTCACTAAACAGTCGGTGCAAATTGGGTTATGGTGTGTGAAGCAGACAAACAGGACTTACTTGGCACTACGAATCCTCCAAACAGAATCCACATGGAGGCGATGAGGGAGCCAAAAGCCAGCATGAAGCCAAGGAAGAGCCACACTCGAGCGCCTGCAGACAGAGATAAGACAGGGTGGGTCAGTGAGTGACTCTAGGCAACGCTTCTTTGAGTTTGTGTTTTACCGCCTGTATGTTGTATTGGTGGCAGATAAAAATAAACAGTATGAAATGAGAGTACTGTAGAAACCGGGTGTGACAGAGTTACGATATCCAGTGAAGGCAGCATCGGTATAAACAGAAAAAAGTTGGCAGTTTATCATCTTATCATACACACCTGTCTGTCCCATGCAGCCTTCACTGTAGCTGTCTCCTCTCACTTGGCCATTTGAAACAGCATTTATCCTATATCAAATGAAATGGAAAAAAAAATTACAAACAAAACAGACGCTACTTAGTAATACTGTTTTTACACCAAATTAGCATGTGTATGAATGTCTTTTTAAACACAGGTAACCCCCCTTAAAATACCCAATTTACTCCGTTTTACATTGCCAGTACATGAGTTAACATTTCCATTCTTTTTTCTAAGGTGTCATTTTTGCTTTCCCAAACACACCAGCAAAGAGGATTACTAAAACATAGAAAGCAGCATGGAGGCAGGGGACAATGTTATGGTGGTTACTTTTTGGTCTCTTTTACTTTAGTCTCTCTTTCAAAATCAACACCAACTAATTTGGAATGATGTTGAAGTGCTGCTTGAAGGTAGACAGACAGAATTTGTGGCTGATATGATAAAGAGTCGCAGAAGTTGCAGACGGAGGCAACAAGCCTTCAAGCATCCTGCCAATGTTGAAAAGGGGAAAAAAACAGCGTCCATTCAGGTGTCGAGTTTCCATCATGGCCATCAGACCTAGAGCCAATTAATAACCGTGACTTAGAGTTGTCCCTATACTGCAATGCTAATTGTACCCTTTCACACTGAAGAAAAATGCCAGATGTTAGTGGGTATTTGTCCACTATAAAAGGGACTGTTGTCTGATCCTATGGTAATAATTCAATGCAATAGGTGGGACTGTCCCTTAGACAAGATAAGAATTACAAGTAGCATCTTATCCCAAACTGAAGGACAAGTTGGGACATAGCACGTAGACAAAAAAATATCATCACAAGATCCACTTATTTTGTGTTTCAGAGGCTTTCAGCCCTGAGTCATGGGTGTTCTTAGCAGATGGATTTGCTTGGTTGTGGTGGAGATAAATGTGGAATTTCAATCACATGATAACTACTGAGAACACTAGATCAAACTTGTTCACAGCATCAAATGGGAGGGTTTGAAGTCATCAACCAGGAGTCAGTTGATGGCCACCCACATCTGAAACTGGAGCCAAGGGTAACCACCCTACCCCCCCAACAGACAACTACCAGTCAGTCACATGACTGAAACTTTATACTTAGGTCACGTGATAACAACTATGCCATCTGCATGACAAATGAGCAACTCCAGATGCTGAGGAAGTCCTGGAGATGTGGCTTTAAACTTAAACCTGCTTTAAGGAACTTTAATATTTTGTTTATTTTGGATAATCTGTAGACAAAAAGCATCAGTGTTTCCACAGCAATAACCACATAATATACTGTCAGAAAAACATTCTCCTCCTTCTGTTTAACGGGCTAATGTACAACTCACTGTAACTCTGGCTATGAAAATGTAAACACAGGCTTGTGTCATCCGATTTCATGGAGAATCTGACCCAGTGATAGGCATTAGCAATAACTATATAGTAATACCCAATTTTCTAACCAGTTAAAAACTCCTTGTAGTAGCTTTAAGCAACACCAAATAATTTACCCTTGTGATGATGAATCTCAGTGATATAAACAGTCTGCAAAGTCTGTCTTACATGAGAAACGCCAGTGTAGCGATGACTCCACAAGTGTGATAGGCATGGTGAAAGTTTGCCTCTTCAGGATATTTAACTGCTGCGTCGATGATGATCCACCAACCAGTGAAGAACTGCAACAACAAGATCCACAGGACAAGTATGAACATGCATGTCAAATGTGTAATAAATCTGCAGCATGGGTATTTAAAACAGGAATCCAGAGCTCTGCATATGTACGCTTATGATTAGTAAGGAAAGCATAGACTATAAACACAAATCTCCACCTCCCCCATGTTGCTACGGTCTATTTGGACTGAACTGTGAGACAACCAGTGAAATACCAGAACTCCAGCAGCTATAGAAGCGATGGTGTTTCTTCTCTCCCCCCAGTCCACATTGCACTCGCAGTCTCCGCATCGGATCCCGTCCAGAAATCCTGACATGACTCTGAGGAAATGAAAGGGCGTTAGTTAGGGCCAACAATGCGTAAAAGTGAAAACAACAAAAACTTTCCAGAAATTCTCAATCATCTCGACTACTCAACTATTAAATATATATATATATAAAACAGCCAAATTCAATTCCTCCACAAACTGTTGTTGGAACTCCGTAAAAACAATGAGTACTGTTACTGTATGTTTATGCGCAGTCTCTGTACAGTCAGGATGATGCTCAACTCTCTGGCTTAACCTATATACCAGACACCAACAATCAACAACTCCTGATTTTTACACTAAAGCTCCGTAACATCAATTCCACAACAAAGATATCGATGTGTCCACTATGAAGCCGTTAAAACACAAACTGTATTCACACGGTAGATTAAAAAAAAACACGGATGTGTCGTCGGATTCTTTTGTTCATTGCTTTGGCACTAGCAAACATTTCCTTGAAGATTTCTTCTAGCTACGAAGTCGCTAAAAATAATAGCATAACTCAAACGACAACGGTAGTACAAAGCGGAAATACAAACTACAACAGCATTTCTCGACTGTTATGTCATTTTTGAAAGGAATTCTTACCTTTTATTTTCGTTTTTTGATGTGGACCCCCTAGATATATACGACTTAGCTTCCGAGAGAGCTCGGCTGTGCACATGCGCAGTTGATCCACACCCATTTGGGGAAGCTCGTGTCTAGGAGGGAACCCAAGATTTGCAAAACTCTCGCGAGATTTGTACTGTGCATTTTGTACGAACTATGTTTTGTAATATGTTAATATATGTTCAATATTTTGGCAGGTTTAGGGACAGAACCACTTGATTAGGGTTAGGAAACGATCATGGTTTGGATTAAAATGTAGCACTCTCGCGAGATTTGTCGCGAGTCTGGGGTTCCCTTCTAGCCACGGCCGAGAGCCACTGAGACGCTGTTGCTATTGCTGCATTCAGGTGTTGTGAACAAATTGAATTTTATAAAGATTACAAGCACGTTAACCTTTCAAAAAGTAGAAGCTTAGGTATGTGGGGATTTTTATACGTTAATCGACTTATATGTGATAGAACTGTTGTATAAATGTATAAATGAGCGCACTTAAGTGAACAGTCGTATACTGGTAGGTCAAACTGAAAGTGATGAAATATAAATCAACATAGTGTATGCATAGCTTCTTCGGCTTAATATAAAGTACAGGTTTAATGGTCTTACTCATTAAAGTATAGAGTCAACTCCGTAATTATTGTCCCTATTATTTCCCAATAAAATGCTTAAACTGCCGTGCGCATGCGGTTTTCCCGATTCATTACTTTGGAAGTACGAGCTTAGCACTAGTTCATGAAGGAAGCACAGTGGATAAGCATTTTGCAGAGCTCTTATGCTTTAACATTGATTTATGAAGATATGCCGGACTCCTGAAAATCCTGAAAATAATGCATACATTTGCCACTTAACCAAATCCAAAGTTTATCTATGCAAAGATAAAAAACAATAAATACTTAAATATATCTCAAATTATATCTAAATAATGAAAACATAAATATGAGAAAGCAGATGTCAAATAATGCAGTGGTCCACAAACAGGGGTCCGTGGCACTCAGGCACACGCACACACACACAGACACACACACACGTTATTATTATTATTATTATTATTATTATTATTATTATTATTTAATTTTTTGAGGCATCATAGAGCAATGAATAATATTTTAATTTTAAAAATAGTTAATAGATTGTATTCAAGGCATATCATATTTAAGTTCCAGGCTAAGCCTATTATTGTTCTTTGTATGTTTTTTTTTTGTATGTGATGTATATTATTTAAAATAATTAAAAGCATTTTATTCTTTGTATGCACTAAGAATGAAACACACTTTCTTGATCTATGTGTCTAGATTATGTTACAGGTATTTTGTGTTTACATGGTGCAAATATTTTTAATACATTTCTTCTAATACATGTTTGTTATATTGTTCTTTTACAATTAGAAGTGTTTTAAAAAAATGAATCTCTGAAAGAATATATGTATGTATTGTCTTTCCTTTACTTGTATACAGGCCTGTTTGTATTTTACTGCGCTTTATCTGTGGGTCAGTGGTATGGGTGGGTGTGAAGCAACTAAATAAATGTTTACAACATGCCAGTTACTGAAACAAAGGGGTAAAGGTTTACACTATTGTTATCTGAGAGGACATGACTTTCTAGATACAGTCAACATAATATTTCTCAGACTACCGTAGTTTGTTAAGGTGGCCAGTAGATCTTGAAACCATTTGCTGCATGGTTTGATGGGAGATTTGCGCCTAAGACATCATGTGTGAGTCACATGGGGCCTTCATGCCTCCCGCAAATCCTTTTCTTATTCACAAACTGCAACATTACATATGTGGGGCTGTAGTATCAGTCAGTTATCTACTTTATTGTTGATGAGTACATGGAGAAGACATTCACAAGAAATACTGGACTATAAAGATATCAAGTTACTGGTCCATTAAAACATGTTGAGCGTCATCATTTGAAATGAACATTTCAAGAATTATACAGCTACTTAAGAGGTGATGCATCTGACAATGCCATGCGGGCCAGTGGGAATGAGTAAACAAGATGTCAGTTGTCTTAAAAGACTCCAAGCAACTGTAAGGCCACAGATATGGACAGAATGATGACGCCAAAGTATCCAATGTAGCCGTAGGCACCTTTCATCCTCTTGGCTGGATCTGGAACAAAACATAAAACAGAACAATGCAAACTTTCAAAGAAGTAGAATGAAACGACAGTCAGTATAATAAAATGATTACCAAATTTGTTCATGAGATAATGTTTTGGTCTGATTTTGAAATTCTGAACCCCTAATACTTTGACAAAAAAACGCATTAAATGACAGTGCATTACTTATTCTAAAATAAGTAGATTAAACAATTACCATAATTTAGATCACATATACCTTTTATCTCTGTCATTATCTTTGACCCATATGCTGTCTTCTGTAAATGATTCAACAACAACAACAAAAACTGGGTGAGGAGCAACAAAAATGCTCAGACAATCACTGGACTGCCATCTCACTGTAACCTACACTTCTTTTGCTACAGTGGGTCATATTTTGTGCAAATTTGAAATGATTTATTGTGATTTAAATCATTAACAAGACAAACAGGATCAAATGACACTAATCAGTACTGGAATAGTTTTACCACCTACCTAATTACTAGGAGTGCAGCAGTAGATAAGAAGGTAGAAGAATTATGACCTTGAACGATGAATTATGACCCATTGCAGCCTCTCGCTCAAATGATTATACTTTGTTTTTTATTCCTTAAGGGCCCCTACATTTATTTAATTTTGAACCATGTGCTTTTATAAACTTGTCAAAAAAAGTTTGGAAATTTGTTTTTGGTCAATCATATCTCTGTTATCACCTGATTATTAATATTGTATCTTATATCATTGGAAAACCTGTTCATTTCTGTTGGAGCCACAGTAATATTTTTTCTTTCTTTTGTTTCTTAATTAATCAGAGGTGATTATTTGTAAATAGAGATGCGGTTTTGTTGTTTGTACACAGGATGGAGCACTAGGTCAGAAGGTAATATAGGTAAGAGGCAGGTGATGAGCAGCAGGTGTGTGAACAGGGCAAGCAAACAGTTTTTTGACCGTGTGTGGCAGCGTGGAAGTTTGGCAATGAGCTAGAACTGAAACTGTTAAATGGATACTGACCCGTGATGGACACTAAACCTGTTAAATGGAAACCTGTCTAAGATGAATAATGGACGTATAATGATTTACCTGTGTGAAGGTGAGCACCTGTGGAAATAAATGGGTTACCGCACTCAAAGATATCGGCGAATCGGACATTGGTTTATTGTTGTTGCCAAGAACACGCGTCCGAACAAGTTCTCCCCGTTCACCCCTCAGTGGCCTTAAATGTACTGACTGTTTGTTCAACAACTGAAGTATAAAATTACCAATATGTCTTGTCACTGATAAAGAGTTCAATCAGCCAATCTCTCAAACAACTCAAAACTCACTTGGCACCCACACACATAATCAGCTGTGCTGCTCATCCAACAAATTCAGGATCCTTACAAACTGAGCATCATTTTTAAGTGAAATTAACAGGCTTTGCGATATATAAGATCCAATAATAAAGCAACTTTCTTTGACAAGTTTATTATATTCCACACATCTATAAACTTCCATACATAGTAGTGGGCGCATTTAGATACTACAATTAAGTAAAAGGACCAATATAGAAATGTAAAAATACTTATTACTGGCATTAGAGATCCTACTTAACTTGTAAAGTACAAAGGTATCCGCAGCAAAATGTACTTTAATTGTTAAAGTGAAAGAGCTTTTGTCCCTGTGGTTGATATATATTGTTTTATATGGAAATAATCCTGATGCAGCAGTGTGGATGGTAAGTAGCATAGTTACTGCTGTGGCTGGTAAAGGTGGACTTAGTTGTAACTACTTTATATACAGTCAACTACTTTAGTCCAGTGGTTCCCACCCTAACATTCGAGCCCCCTCAACATGGTCACAAGTGTCAAGACAAATGTTTGGGAAGCGTTGGATAATTTTACTGAACGGTTATTTAAATATGATCATGCAAGGTGTTGAGAGTGAAAATCACTGCTGGATATTAGGGGACTCAACTTGACACTACTTGGTTGTGATTAGTCACAAACTGGCTGGAAACCACTGACGTAATGTGTTGGATTTTGCAAGTTTATTCTATTTGTCTTTATGTAAAATCTCAAAGGTCCAGTGTGTAAGATTTGCAAGGATTTACTGGTAGAATAAAGCAAAAATTAAACATAATATTCAGAAGTATATTTTCATTACTGTATAATCACCTGAAGTTAAGAACTGTTGTGTCTGTGACAAAGAACAAGCCCTTTATATCTATAAAAATGTAGTGCACTAAAAGTAGAAACTAGCATAAAATACATAAGTACACCAAATTTGTACTTAAGGACAGTACTTGAGTAAATGTATTATGTATAATCAGGGCCGGGAGGGTTACTTTAAAAATGTATTCTGATACAATTAGTCAGTCTTACCTCCTGTGTAGTAGCCCCAGGCATAGGAAAACCTGCTGGTCACCCAAATAGCCCCGAGCACAGATGCTGATAACTGAGAATGAATGAATTACGAAACAGAATTACGAAACAGCTTGGAAATACAAGGGTGACACGGTCTGAAAATATGCATAATCACGGTGACACTGTCTGTTTTTGACTCTGTTATCTCGAGGAGGATTTATGGCAAAGATCACCTGTCCCTCCCACACACGACTGGCATGTGTTGCAAGAGTCGTAGTAGCCCGTAACATCCCATTCTGAGCCCAACTTGTACAGAGACTAAATATCTTACACATCATGCGCAAGTAAATTTGTGGCTGTGTGTAATTAAAGTGTGTACACATTATACTTACCGGGTAGACAAGTGCTGCGATAGTCTGGAAAACAAGCCACTGAGGGTACACCTCCAGGGTGTTCTGATGTGCTCTCTGGATACAGTTAAACACCTGCTCCTTGTCACTGTACATAGTGGGATACTGCAAAAATAAAGATTCGCATGCGACAAATTAGCAAGAGAAACAAATGGAAAAAACGTTTCCATTGCAGCTTTAGGCGTCCAATACTGAGTTGTTCTCAAGTCACATATCAACTGTTACCTTCACGTCGTACTTCTTCCTGGCACCCCCGACCTTAATTCCTAAGTAGCTCAGCATAATCCAGCTGTAGAAGTAGGTAAATATGACATATCCAAAGTTGGACGGCAGTACAGTCAGAAGATCCATCTCTGCTCGACGTGTTGCCCGCAGTTCAGAGGACGGCAGCAGCGCGCGCAAACGACGCAGCGGTCAATATATAACCCAGTGGAGAGGAAGGAAACAAGGTAAACAGACTGGAGATTACATAAAATATCGCGAGATCGCCTGACTGTCGAGGATATATTTAAAGGGCAATACTGCAAAGTTCATTATTATTATTGTTGTTGTTATTATTCAGTAATACACAAACATATATATACTTATGCAGTAATATTGTTAGTATGTCGATATTTTGCTACAATATGAGTAATCAATACCAATCGATTGATGTTCCTTATCTCAAAAGATGGCTGTCTAAAATCCACCTCAGCTGCTGCTGCAAACCAAAGTTGCGCTTGATAATTAAAATTGTGGACTGTGCTGGTTTGCTCTTTAATGGCATCTGTTGAGAGTACACCCTTTTGGACGACAGGGTAATAAATTAGACGAGATCAACTCAGTGACGGCCTTCTTCCTTTCCTTCGTCATATAACGGAAACATGTTGCATTGGATACTTATTCAAACACCTCTGAATTGAACTGTTTCTGAGAACATCCATAAAGAATACACGTGTCTTTTCTTATCTCCACTACACTTCACAATGGCTTTTTTAATTTGCGAAACTGTGTCGGCATTCAACCCCTGTTTTCTGGTCAGTGTTGATCCAAACACTTCTGCTTCTCTGTTGGTGTGCGGGCCGACACACGATTGGATTATTTTAAATAATCTTGTCGGAGTCTGAACGAGCCGATACTGAAATGGCTTCCTTTAGTCCTAAAATTATTTTGACACTTTCTTAGATAATAAGGGCACATGTGGCTATGTCACCTCTGGAGAATACATATTGTGGACATCAAAAAAGTAACAACTTTGGCCCAGAGTGAATCGACTCCTTTCAGTCATACCGAGCAGATTCAAGAGTCGTTCGGATGAATCAACTCGTCTGTAATACCACGTGACTGAAATTTTCCTGACGTCCGTTGCTCCCCCAGCCTCGATTTCATTCGACTGGCGACGACCGAAGACTCAACATCGTGGAAGAAACGACGTTTGTTCTTTCGTAAATATTTTACCACAAACCAACATATTAGAACATTTTTTGAGTTATATCTCGAAATTATCATCCGTGATACGTGTTTGGAGGCGACTTTCTCGACAAAGGTTGTTTATATCGACGTTATCAAAACAAAGGTTTCAAGCTACAGACGGCCTGGTAAGATTTTCAACGCCTCTCTTGCATTAGCTAGTTTTTAGCCTGCGTTTTACTAACCTGTGGTGTTGTGTAAAACCGTTGCCTTTAACCGACCTTTGTAAATATTAAGGTATTGATTGTGTAATTGTAATGGTTATGTCGAAATGTTTTTTTTATCAATAAGTGTGTGAACTGGATATTAACTAAATCTTTAACTAGTTAGCTCAAGCAGGCTAGTCCAGCTAACCTTGGCTTGCGTCATGGTGGAAATTTCCAGTTCTCTCCAGTCAGCCGCTGCAGTTACACAACGTTGTTTTGCTCGCTGGGGGGCAGCACTGAGAATTGTGCAAAAGCCATTGTGCAACAGCAGGCATAGGATTACACTTTGGTCGTGGCTGATGATATCATGGCCCCCCCTTTGAAAGCTGTAATGATGCACGTTATTGCCAATGTGACAAATGTTACCAGAGGCCACACCATTCAAATCTGTCTTATTATTGGAGAATTGCAGCTAACGATTATTTATCATTATTGATTAATCTGTCAGTCACTTTCTCAACTGATTGACTGAAATTGTTTGGTCGACAACAAAATGGTGATAAGTGTTACCCTTTATTAACTTGTCTATAACTTATGTATGTTCAGTTTATTGTCATAGAGTAGGGCTACGACTAACGATTATTTTCCTGATCGATAGTTTTTTGCCTCTAAAATGTCAGAAAATGGTGAAAATGTTGACCACTGTTTCCCAAAGCCCAGGATGACGGTCTGAAATGTCTTGTTTTATCCACAAACTAAAGATAATCAAATAATTGTTGCAGAGGAGAAAGGAACAATAAACTATGAACATTTAAGAAGCTGGAATTAGAATATTGACTCTTTTTTCATTATTATTATTATTATTATTATTATTATTATTATTATTATTATATTTCTTATTAAATTACACAAAGTAATTAATTATCTAAATAGTTGGTGATTAATTTAATAATCAATTAATAACTGATTATTTGATGACTTGTTGCAGCTCTATCATAAACAAGAAAATATTTAAATATGTGAGACTAATATCAGAATTGGAACAGTTTAAATTAAGTCAAAACTCAAAACAAGTAATGGATTATCAAGTCTTGGTAATTAATTTGATGGTTGACAACTAATTGATTTATTGATTAGCTGTAGCAGCTCTAGATTACTGTGTAATGTTGTTCTTCAAAAATACTTACCTATTTTTTTGTTTGTCTCATTTCAGGTTGTGTCAGAAAACAATGGCCAAGGTGAAGGAGTCCCACTCTGAAATGGCCCATGTTCGTCAGAGTGATGGCATCAATGTAATCTTTGACCAGAAAAGCCCTGCCTCGTCCCGGTCTCGCTCCAGATCCAGAAGCAGCCGCAAGAGCCGCTCCTCTGGCTCTAGTCGCAGCAGGGGACGAGGCAGCTACAGGGGACGTTACAGGTCTTCATCTTCTTCTACATCATCTTCATCCCGCAGCAGGTCCTCCTCCAACCCCAGGTCCCGCTCTCACCCACGATGTCACAGACGTTCCTCCCGCTGTCGCTGTGACAGCCATTACAGATACAGCCGTAGCCACTATCGCCGCTCCCCACCACGCCGCTACAGGGCCCATTCTCGTTCCTACAGCCGCTCACCCTCAACAGACAAGTACTCACATCGCAGACGCTACAGGTCCCGCTCCAGGCCTTTCAGCCGTCAGAGCAGGCACAGGTGGGGTGCAGGCCGGTTTAGGTTGTCACGATCCCCATCCAGAGCACACAGGAGCCGTTCAAGGTCCAGATCCTCAGGGCGCTCAGGCAGTCTGAGTTTGGCTGGTAAGTTGGTTAAGAAAATGCTAGTTGTTGTATCTGTATTAATTGCAGAGAGAGTGACAAACATGTCACAGAATATAATAGTTAAAATCTTCTCTCAACATTTGTGTTCTCAGATAAAAGGGAACTCCTCTGTGCTGCAAAGGCCAATGCTATGAAGATCCTAGGAGTGGAGAAGCTGGAGCTTCCAGAGAGTGTGAAACCAGTCCTGACAGAGCAATTGGTGGATTCCAAACAGACGTCACCAGAGCCAGAAACAAGGGTGAGACAAGACCCTGAAAAGACTCCATCACAGGTGGGTGTCTGAGTGTGACTTCACATTGAACACATCACACACTAAGGATAGGCTTTTTCAGACATTTGAATTAAAGGCCTAGAAGTATTTTTCATCTTCAACTGGGTGTAAGTACAAGGCAAAGGATGAAGAGAAGTATAGGGATAGCTATTAGTTTCCATACCGCTTTTGCAGAACAGTGCACTGATCATTCGTTTTAACGTGGGTAATTGATATATGTAGGTAATTTCCCAAGTCTTTTGCTGTGCTAGAATTTTCATACAAATTAATCATGACACAATTTCATCAGAGATGCAGCAAATACACAGTACATAATGCACAGTGAATTATCAACACTTATCTATTTCAAGCTTGACCTCTGTGTTGTGTTGAATTTCCTGTCTTGTGTTAACCTTTGGACCCCTGAGGGAACACACATGCTCTCTGTATTTATTCCTGTCTTCATAGATAACATGATTGTGATCTCCTTCACTCATCGGCACCTGGGATTAAAGGGCTGTCATGTGACTTGGGTGACGACATTATGTGTTTGCGTGAAAGGTTAATTGATTAACTCTTGAAATGTTCACAATGTTTAGTTTATCCACTAGAGATTTTGCATTACCACATGTAGATTATCTCACATTTAGACTTGATACAAATGCTAATTTCACACATAGACATATAGATTATACACAAGCAATTCAGATATTATATTGCACTGACTCCAATTCATATAGTTTTTTTTTTTTAGAACTTTGACAATACAAATGTATGAATGCTTGAAGTTGAAATGGGTCGTTGTTATTTAGCAGAATCCTCCACTTGCTGATGGAGCACAGGCGTGTGGACTGCGTTATAGTGACTATTCCTGTCAAGAGCTAAAAACAGATGAAGAACTCCTCTCCATATGCCAGAGATAAGTTGGTACATGGGCCATGTGCTGAGGGGGCTGGGAAACCTACGTCACCATCATTCTGCCACTATAGACAGAGAAGACATCCTTTTTACTTTGATATTTTGTTTGCATTTTTTTCTTTATTTTATTGTGTTTCAAGGTCTGTCCTTGAAGCCTTCATGTAATTCTTGAGCCTAGCTTTTGACAGCAGAGTGGGGGGTGGGGGGAAATGTGCATGAGAGCTGCAGTTTGTTGAAGCTAACATTTTCATCATAATCTATGCAATAGAAGTGCTTTACAACATTAGTAATGGAAGCTATAAGTCATTTATATGAACTTCACAAACTGTCAAAGCTCACTCTACCAGCAGTTTTATGAACACATCTAACTGGGGCTGTTTTTTTTGTCTTTTTGAAACAGAGCAGCGAGGTGGAGCCTGATGATATGCCCAGTCCAAAGATGTCTCCAAAAAGGAAAATCATCTCTTTCAGCATTAATGTGAGTTACTTAATTGTTTTTTTCATCCCAACACTGACCTGGATTTTCCTCCACATATTTTTTGTGTTCTAATGTCTTATTTTTTCTTTGTCCTGTTAGAATTCTGTGGTGAAACCAACTGTGGTAGCTCCATCTTGTGCAAAGGTAACTCCCAGAGTGGACATCTATGAAAGCAGGAAGCCTTATGGTCACTGGGTTCCAGTCAAATCACGCAAAACCTCCAACGCACGCAAACACACACTCTCCACATTACGCTAGTGTGGCAGAGTACATGGACACTGTAAATACTGTAAATATTTTGTACATATTATGTTCTGTCATTTCATGGCCGACATTTTCTTTCAGATGTTGAAAGAGTTAAATGGGAAGAAGTGAAGAATTCGCTCAGGTGGGATATTTTTTTCCCTTCCTTGTGTACTGTGCGGTTTGTTGATTCAATAAAGATATTTATTTAATAAAAAGTGAGCGTTTTTGTCTGTTTTTGTCACAGATCATAAATCACTGATCTGCACTCACTGATTCAACTTTGAGTTTTGGAAAACTGTAAAGGGAAAAATCTTGATTGGGAGATACTTTGACTATAAGGTTTCAGAGTATCCAGCACTGACTTTGGGTTGTGACTTGTTGACCAATACTGTCAAGGTTAATTCCCTAACGACTGGTTTGTAATTGAATGTTAGAAAGACATTGGAATATAAAAACGCTTGAGGAGAAGGCAGATGACAAAGACATGAACTAGTAAAGGAAAATAAAAGTACAAAATAGGTGGGACCAAGTGTGTCGATGCATAGATGTGTGTGAACATAGGGAGTAATGCAATTAAGTAGAGAACATTAATAATTATGGATCAACAGTATCAAATAACAGTTATTACTGGAGTGAAAAAGAGTGTTAGTGGTGGGATATCTCAGTGTTATCAGGGTCGTCTTGTGATGCTGTATTTTTACTTGAAATATCCAAAAAATAACTTATAAAGAAAAAAGCTTAAAAAGCACCTACAAGTGACCCCTTTGCCTCACTGCTTAAAGATGCAGACAAGGTTTCTTAGGCCTTCTGTTGTCAGTTGCATGTTTGTCCTGTTTTTAGTCCAGTCCAGTGGATATGTAAGGATAGACTTTCAAGGACATTTTGTCTTCTGACCATGCACACGGATGAGTAAGTTAAGATGGAAAGTAAATACAAGTGAGATGCAGGTTCTTTTGATGACCACTAGATGCCAGTATTATCATGCAGAAACTTGCCTATTTATCAAGATGTCTTCTGGCCTGACCTGGATGCAGAAGTTCCAGGCCTCTGAATCACTACCAATATTTCTAATTTGTATTTGACTAAAGAGATACAAAATACAAATTGAGTGTAAATGTCAGGCTAGTTGGTGCTCTGGTTCCAACAGTAAATGAAAAAAAGAAATAACACAGTAGAGTGTTTTCAATTGAAATACATTTCAACACGTCACGCTAAATGCAGCGAATGATGGGTGCAGGGTCCTGGTGTAGTGCTCACTGACCCACTTTAGTAGGGCTACAGGTGATGATTATTTTCATTATCAGCTAATTTGCCAATTATTGTCATGATTAAACAATGAATCGCTTCATCTGTAGAATGTCAGAATTGTGAAAATTGCTCATCACAGTTTCCCCAAAGTGACATCTTCAAAACCAACAGTCCAAAACCCAGTGACAAAGAAAAGTAGAAAATTCTCACACATTTGCTGGAATGCCTGCAATGTGCAATGACTTGTTGGTAGCTAATTTTCTGTCTATGAACTAGTCACTAACCATTTATTAGATTAATTGTTGCAGCTCTACACTTGAATAGAACTGAGCCATCAGTAATGTTACTGAGAACACCTGGGCTTTTTATACAGGTCAAAATGTTTGATGTGAAAAACATCTGTAGCCTCATGTATTAATCGCTATCTTGGAATCACAGCTCCACTCTAACAGGGCTGTTTTTTTGCCAGTGGGAGTCAGATGATAATCACCATCAGCTGTCTGCTTACACAGAATTTGAACATGCTCCTTCTTGAGTAGCCTAACTTAATATATCCTGCTGTTGTGGCGGCTGTGGTACTCACCCTAAAGCTTGCGTACTTATCTTGATGGGTTCTTGGCGTTTGTTAAAACTGCTTGTGTATTATTGCCAGAAGGTAACGTATCTATTGGGTGCGATAGCTATCTATTGAGTAGGTCATAAATTTTAATCCTCTCAAGACTTCTCAGGCTGATATTTAGATACATGTCAGAATCTGTTGTAATAAAAAGGTAAAATCACACAGTTTTGATTGTGTCTGACTGCCAGACTGTGTGTCTCCTGCTGTAAAATGATCTGTAAGTCTGATTAATGACTTTGATGGAAGATAAGAACAACAAATACATAATACAGTGAGTCTTTGTGGAATTGGAGCAGAAGAGATACTAGAGCAGGGTGTAGATAGACTTTCTGTTTACTTGATACGCACTCTTAACAAAGCATAGTTAACAGACAGGTTAATCTTGTCATTCTTGTGACTTATGGAGTCATCGTGTGTATATTTTGTTCATTACTGTATGTTTTTCAGATAAGAACTGGTGCCACATAGGTCCTTGGGGGCTTTTGTGTCTGGGAAGACTCACTGACTGACACGCATTGTTACACACTGCACTTACAAAAAAGTTGGGATGCTGTGTAAAACTTAAATGAAAACAGGGATTTAAAAACACACCCATGTTCAAATGAACACAGTTAAAAGTCAAACTGATGCCTGAAATATGTTCCAAAAAGGCTGGAGCAAGGGCATATTTACCACTGCAATTCTTTCCTATTCTTACGTGATATGCGGTTTAAGGTGATCAACAATTTGCTTTATGTCATACCACATATTTTCAATGGGACACAGGTCTGGACTGCAGGCAGGCCAGTTAAGTACCCAAACTTTTACAGTGAAGTCATGCTCTTGTAATACACGAAGAATCTGGCGTGGCATTTTGAATTAAGCAGACGCTTCCCTGAAAAAAACAGTGTGGATGGCATCATGTGTTGCTCCAAAAACTGCACTTGCCTTTTAGCATCAGTGGTACCTTCACAGATGTGACAGTTAGCCAGGCCATGGGTATCAACACACCACCATAGCATCACACCCAAATATGATACTATCAGCTGTAAAATGTTCCAAACAGGTGTATTTTGGGCATTACACAACTTTCCCAGCATTTATTGCCACTTTTTTTTTTTTTGTTTAAATTGGAGTTTGTATTAGTTTACTTACAAGCTTTTGTGTCTATGGGAAAACTCCTCTATTGACACTCAGTGTAATTTATGCAGTGATTTTATCATGTTCACTAGGCTTAATTCAAATCGATGTTGCTTTGCAGGGAACACTTTTAACTCACAGTTGGCCTTGAAAGAATCAAGGATGTCAGATTATCTGAGACACAACAGTGAATTTATGCCGTGTTGTTCCTTATACAATTCCCAGCCAGTACCCTCAGGCGAATCAGATAAGACTACAAAATTATCACAATCATAAACGCCAACATTTAATCCACTCCCTAACAGCTCCAGAGCAGAGTCAGATATCAAAGACATCAGTTGAAGACCTCCCCTGCCCTTCATCAATGAAACATAAACAACTTGTGTCACAGCCCTTTATACACTATTCACTGACAGCTTCCCATAAATTTATTCTGTGTGGTTCACCAAGGTTGATTCACCATGATTAAATGTTACAGAATATGATAGCATATACATAAGTTTGAGTCAATCCAACGCTAGATTTTCCTTACACAAACGACTGACTGTGTGTCCTGTAGAGGGTGCAAGGCCCTTATATTCACAAAGGTAGGAGGAGTTCAGGAACAAGGGACTTGCATGGGAACCTGTTTTCATGTCTTCTCCAGTCACAAGGCTTTCCTGCTTGTGTCACAGCTCGGGGCAAGTTGGTTCAACCAAGATGTGGATGATAAAGAATAAATTGAATTGCTCAATTGTTGAGCCTTATCTCCTGTGTGCACCTACACTAAAACATTCCTTTGGCTGGCATCGTCTGCTGAACATGCCCCGAGGTTTGATGGTAGTTAACAGTAGTTAATTCTCACGCTCAAAATGTCTCTGTCATGAGACCACACGCAGTAAACCAACAGAAAAACCAACAAGTGTGCAAGAGATAAATGGATAATTGAGGCGGTTTATTCCAAAATAAAAGAGAATAACCATACAGAGTTGTATTCACTTTTAATAATGTACAAAGGAACAAAACACATTACATGTCTTACAGAAAATGTAATTATCTTTCAGCCCCAAATGACCTCAGTATGATTAAAAAAACTGCCTTACAGTATAGAATCCATTTCAGCATATTTATACGTGTATTTTGATAAAAAAAAGAAGTATCAAGAGCCCTAAATGAAGAAAAAACTGAAGTAGTGAACATGTCCACTGAGGTGACTGGACCCATTAGACCGCTGTGCCTCTCTCCAAGTTCTGTTTGATCTCTGCTGTGTATTTGCCATAGAAACGCTCCGCCTTCTTGTTGAACTTGGCATTCCTCTCATTAATGTAGTCGATGTCTGCGTCGTCGTTGTACGCCCTGCGTCGGCTGTATTTGGCCCGCTTCTCGATCCTGACAATCGCAAATAAAAGCAGCTTAGGGAGGATTTCATAAACTAGTATGGCTGCTAGCCATGGTGTATCCAATAACAATAATTGGCTACAGGCAATAATTTTGGGGGGTTTGCATTTAAATTTGGCAAGGATAGTGGCAATGGAAAACCTAACGCACATACATACTCAAGAGGAAAATACTGTCAATTTGTGAGCTCCCAGTCTTGATTCACTGCGTCTTCAAAGCATTGTTGTGCGTCATACCCTGGCATCTAAATCCTTGTCTAATGCCCCACAGTCGCATCTCTAACACAAGCCTTTGACTGTCTCAAATATAGAACAGCTCAGGGAAAGGCCAGGGTAATCAAAGGTGAAAGGGACTTCTTAGCAGAGTAAAAAACTTAATGAAGAACTAAACTGTTTGAGGCAGCAGTCCATTAAAAATGAGTGTCACACCCACTTACTACAACACTTAGTGTGGTAGGGACTATTTGTTTGACACAAGAACATATATATGATCTGGCACGGTCTTACCAGGAAATGCGCTCCAACTAGGACCCTAAAACTAAATCTGATTAAGGTGGTACACTTTACTTTTAAGTTGCTGCCCCCCCCCACCCATGTAGATCTTAATGAACAGCCTCTTGTTAGCTAGCTGCTTGCATCTGGATTTCCACTCCAGGGCTGATTACTGCTGATCAGATAGGCCCTGGTTCACACAAAATATCCCCTTCTTCCAAATTGGCAAAGAGGTCACAGACTCATCCACAGATAATTTATTACGTCTGAGACAGTTGAATATTCCCAGACACATCTGCACACTATGTTTGTGGTGTGCCAGTGCCAATAGAAAGGTCTGACTGAACCCACTGTCTCTCTGAGATACATGAAAGACGTTTGGGTTGTTCGAAATGTTTAAGCAAATTAGCAAGGCTGAGCCTCAACAGTGCTGAGCTCAGTGCTGCTTTTCTTGAATTAAGTCATCAGGGGGTGGGGATTCTACTGAGGGACATTTTAAGTACGACTAATGACCTGTCTTATGTACAGTTCATTATTTTTTCAAAGTTTTCCATCATTAGTGTTTAGCTCGTTAGGCCGGTCAAGTGCATCTTGTTATTTCTGACTGGCAGCAGCCACAGAGAGGAGAACTCAAAGAACAGTCCATTAGTACCTAACTTTATATTAAGATGGGCAAACACTGTACGGTTTTAGAAATTTGTTTAATTCCAGCTCCTTCTGTACAAGTAAACTGTCTGCAATGTAAAACCAAAGCTCACAATTTATGTGCTCACACTGTACAGCACGGTCGTCCCGCCATGACCTGAGTGCTCACACTGGACGTGTAAAATATAAGATGAAATGGCCCCTACGACCTGTTCTGGCTATTTAAAAGCTCAGAGGCAGATATAACTTTGTGTTACGACCCATCCCTTTCTACCAGCAGTGGTTTAGATGAGCTCTTCCTGCAGGAGCTGGTTATCAGGGAGGTTTGCTAAGTTAATGGGGTTTCACCTGTGTGGGCCTCCACCAAGGCTTTGATTACCTGCCTGTTCTCACTGTTTGTCTCTCTCTCTGGTTTTGGTTCATTCTGGCATTTTGCTGCTTCCAACATTCACACACAGATGTCTCACTCATCCACACATTCCACTCACTACTGATGTCTTTCATCGCCACACCTCACGCGCTTTTTGTAAATAGTTATATTTGTTTATTTTCAATCCAATATAAAATTGGCACTTTTGCCTGTCACAAACATTGAGCAGGTGTGTGACAAGTGAGGGCTTGTCTGGGATGCTAGCTAGCAACACACGTGCGGCCTGTATCTGCCTAAAAAGAAAAAAAAAAAGTGTGTGTGAACTCGCAGGTGGCAAGTAAGACGTGGACAGTGTGGCTTGCCATGGCAGTTTCAGACACCGTTAGCCACTTTGCACAGGTACAGTGAGAAAACAAAAGCATCGACCCTTGCGAAGCAACTCATGGCCCTGAGTCAACTGTGTGAGAGCTTGATAATGGCTGAATAAAATTTCTGACATGCCAGAAATTTATCTTAACAGTCAATGGCAAAAGGGCAGGGAGAACAAGAGGGGCTATGGAATAATAAGTTGTTGTAGGTTCATCATCTCTTGGTGGACCTACAACAAATAAATCTCTCTTTAATAAGCAACATTAATTACTGGGCTTTTGGGACAGGGGGTCTACAGAGCTGTGGACCTTGTGGCAGGCTGCAACAAATTTTGCTGCTAGTCTACAGCAGTCAAGTCTTCCCTCTCAGAAGTCAGTCCCTGCTCCTCCCTGTACACTGCATGGCAAATAGCGCCTGAAGAAGCTGGAATGTGGTCTGATTCTAAAATGAGTTGTGCCACTAAAATATTGAGTTAGAAACTCAAGGCTCAAATCATACATTGTATGCCCAGCTGTAGTGGTAACCAGTGAATCAGGGTGATATTTAATGGGTGTGTTGAGAATGAGGTTAAATCATTGAGATGATACAGCATATGACGGTACAACAGTCTACTGTCTGTTTTTGAGTGTGACTTACTGTTTCTCAACGTCTTCCACCATGCGGTCAATGCCCTCCTTTGTGGGGACATGGGTGCCGTGAATCAAGCTATTGGACGTGGGGTGGAAGTCCTCACCACTGTGGAACACCAGCAAAGGAATTAGAAATGCATAACCACAGATAACCGTTTAGAAAATGCCAATGCTGACTTTTCAATTCCATCATTGTGATTATGGTCATCCTAAAGGGAGATGACTTGGCTTCAGGGCATAATGAGCTGGTGCATCTTTCATAGTCCTACATGCGTCAGCCTTTAAGGGTGAAAAACCAGCAGGCATCAAACTCTTCTTCAGTCTTAAGAGTACAAACCCTATAAAATCTTCAAATTATTTCAGCTATGTCAACACTAACCCCAGGGCAAATGGGGGTTTACAAGTTATCATATAGAAAATGCTTTGTGCACATGTGATGAGCGAATTCTAAGAGGATTATGCCAAGCAAAGTGTTACAATTCATTTTACTAAACTAGAAATTTCACAGTTATGGTCTTAAAGTCTCATAGCAGAAACCTCCTGTAAATGGCAATGCACAGAGATCTATTAACGCCAGAGGACATGGTTGAGTCCCATGTTGAGTCGTGTCCATCTGGATAAAGTATTATAAGACATAAAAACAGTACTGTCACAGGAAAGGCAGATTGAACAGAGGTTTAACTCACCATTCTTCCCTCTGCTTCTCATAGCCTTCCATGTCTGGTCGGATTTGCTTGGTGAGCCTCTGGTACTGTCTGAATTGGGCCTCCGCATAACCTGCAGTCCATTGTGTGAGACGAAGAGAAAAAAAATTATGACTGAGTTATAATTACCGGAACAAACAGCAAGCAGACACGAGGCTCAGCAACACAACCTGCGGCTGGTTAAGGGGGGATGAAGAGGCAACTCTCCTCCTCCTTTTTCTCTCTTGAAGCCCCTCTGGTGATAATTTTCTCCCCAGAGGTTTTAATTCAGAGGAGGTTTTTGATGCAACAGATGGCAGCCATATTTAGGAGACACAGCAAGTCCTTTGTCGGTAGATTAAATCGGGAGCAGTTTGAGATCATTAATATCCCAAGGGATCCTTACATGCAACCACCATTGCTCTATACACTACCGCTATGTAGCAACATTTCACTGTGTGACACACAAGTAGAAAAACTTCTCAAACGGTCACATGCCATGACACAGCAGAGCAAAATAGTATACCGAAACCAGGATGTACCACTTCTTTCCCTAAAAGTAAACTTATGAAATTATTGTCTACTAAATTAATAGACAGCAGGTCTATAGCGTGACAGGGCAATTTCTCCTGCCTGAAAAAAAGCAGTTTGATCAAATCACCATTTGCTCCCATGTTAATTCCAGACATGACTATACAGTTCCAGAGTCAATAAGATCAGTGCGTGACAACCACTTACCAAGGTCATATTAGGTGCCAATGAGATTCATTTTAGAAGTTTAAGCACTAATGAAATGTTTTAGACAGTGATGGAAAAATCTGAGGACCGTCCATCATTTTGACACATTAAAACACTCAGAGCGATTTGCTATAATGAGTGTTTGCATCAGTCGCAGCGAGGGACAGATAACCTTAAGCCATATAAAAATTACAGAAATCTTTACCCAATTAGTCACAAATTGACTACAGGGACATCCCCTTTATCAAGTTAAAAAAAGAGGGAGAAGATCACATAAGCTATTTATATACCCAGATAGTCAAGAGAGTGAGAGAAGCTACATGCCTCACATGCTACAACACTAAGTGGCACAGCGCAACAGAACAGACCAGCACTGCTGAAGAA
The DNA here is from genome assembly GCF_056507025.1 of Lutjanus erythropterus. NCBI lineage: Eukaryota > Metazoa > Chordata > Actinopteri > Lutjaniformes > Lutjanidae > Lutjanus > Lutjanus erythropterus. The sequence goes on from NC_139334.1 coordinate 5,989,935, forward strand.
CAGCCATGGACTGGTTACTCTTTAAGAATTACAACATAATATAAATTAATATATTTCTCACCTTTGTGGTCTGAACAAGGCCCTAAACTCGCTAAAAATCGCTAAGAGGGTCAGAAAGGTTGCTAAATCTAGAGAGAAAGTTGCCAAGTTGGTAAGACTGAGCCCAATAATTATAATGTGGTTAATAAATCAGGTGCAAATGAGCGATTTATACAGTGATGGATGAAAAACAGAAAGCAGCAGCACTTTGTGTTGTCAGCAGACTTCCACTGTTGACATGAAAAGTGATTGCAGTTGGTGTCTCTGTTCATTTTTTTGTCTACATGTTCTTATTAATGCATAATCAGTGAGTTTGTTCTGTACATTAAATGTTATTGTGATCAAGTCGTTTTTGAAAATTCAGTGTTATTGAACAGGCCATGTCTCATCATTTAAAAACAAAAAAATGACAGCATTTTTTTTTTACCTTGACCATCAAAATGATGGACAGGAAAGTCTAACAAAACCTTTAAGATTAACATCTGATTGACTTTGACTTTTGTATATTCATTAGATGAATACAAAAAGTAAAGAGATGGACAGATTCACTATTTATTCACCGTTTCAAAATACAGAACAGCTGTTTCAAATGCTATGTCAGCCTCTGCAGCCTCCTGCACAGTTTCCGAAACACAATTTTCTTTCTCTTTTTTAAAAGCTCCATCCAGGCTATGGAAACTTTTGAGAGTTTGTCGTCTCCCTGGCTCAGTGCCACTTCTTCTGCCTTCTCTCACCAAGGGCCGGCTCAAGAGGGGATTACGTGACCAGGTGTTATCAATCCACTAGACAGGGGGCAGCTTCAACCACAGGTGCTTTCTCTGTGTGTATTCACTTTCTGTCTCCATCACTAGCAGCCTGTTTCCTGTTGTTTGAGTAGGCACAAGGTAGCCTGAGTTTTGGTGCTGCATTGCGTTGGTTCATTTTTGACAGTTTGCAAGAAAACATTATGTTGCAGAAAAAGTTGGGTCAGGTTCAACGTTTTGGCTAGACGACCCTGTCTCATTTTGCTGGAGCCCCCTGCATTGGCACCCTCACTAGACAGCAGATTGGCTCCATTCAAATGAATGAGAGGGCTGTGCTGATGTTTTTTTTTCCACGCAGGGCTCAAGACGGTCTGAACATGGCCTCGGTCAGGTACACACGAGAACAATAAACCTGTTATTTTTATTGCGAAGACAAATTAAAACAAACTATTGACAGTCTCGCAACCTCTAAACCAAGTGCAATCAACAGGTACACAGCAAACAACCTACGCCTGTCTTCACAGGAGACCGTGCCACCAACCTGCAAATCCTGTGTCTGGGTTCTTCTTCTTCTTCTTCCTTTCCCACCGCTCTGCATCATCAGCAGTAATTTCCAGCAGTTTCACTCTGTCATAGTCCTCCCCTCTGGCAGCACATTCCTAAAAGCCAAATATTATTTTAATAAACACAAATGTAACAGACTCTTAGAGTTGATACTTCATGAGTCAGCTGAGTTTGTGGAAATACTTAAAATTTACCTCCTCTGGCTGTTTACTAAATAGATTGTATAGCAAATACTGCAAGACTTTGATTTAGTTTTACTTAACAGAGAAATCTGTAATACATTTACCATAATATAGCAGAAAATGACCATGATATGTGGTCAGAGATCAAAGAAACATGTTACATTCCCCAATGAAATTGCTGTTCCAGGGTGAAATAACCATCTTTGTTTGCCTGTTTCACATTAATTAGAATTAAAAAGAATGACAAATGTTTAGCCAATTAGTAAATGTCCTTTTATGAGTCAAAAGTCATGGTGGTTGAACTGAAAAATATGTTAATGGAGTCTGGCAAGCAGTGAGACATGTAGCCACTGAAGTCAAACTCCAGAGTGTGTCTTTTCAGAACAGTGGACATTCGTTTTCAGGATAACAGGCATAACTTTACCTGGACAGCTTACTGACAATTATAAATAGCTGATCAACTTGCAGCGTCGGACTTGTTGTCTTTTATTATCGTCGATTTACAGTGTTTCATGTGTCCTGTGCCAACTCACTACTTGGAATGCAGTAGTCATTGTGCACGTGCACTGCTCCTTTAATCAAGACATTTTTAGCACCACTTCTTTTGAGCAAACAAACACATATCCAAAGCTGTAATTTTACGGTACCTCAGCTTCATCAAGTGGATCAGAAATGGCATCTGACAAATATAATTAGATGGCTTCAAGTCCACAACCTCGCTCAATGTTGCTGCACAAGGTAACTTCATCTGATCTCTGCTTCCAGTCACCATATATCTTGATCATCTTGTCATCATCCAGAGTTCTACAGAGTTTATGAACACCGTACTTAAATACCTTTTTCTTTTCATCTTCAGCAAGCTCCCATTCCAGTCTGGCTTTCTTAGCCTCCCAGTTAGAGGGCAGTTTCAGTCTCTTATCCTCCTCCACGACCTCCTGGTGATTGAGCTTACGTGCTTCATTCTGTAGTGGAAAAGCAAGGAGGGCGTTTTTCACGGCTGTGTGGGAAAATACTAGATATTAAGCGCTTCTCTCTTTACGAGGTAAACAACTCACCCGTTTAAAATGTAACTCTCGAAATTTTCGTAGCCTCGATTCTCTCTTCTGGGATGCAAGAGTTTCAGATGGTTCCTCTTCGACAGCTATAGCAGACTCCTGAAAATAACACCAGTTACCACGATAAATTCACGAAATACGATAATAATGCCAGACTATTTAATAGCCAAGCTATGCGTTTGTGACGAGCTAACATTAAATAGCATCGTTAGCATCGGTTATCTTAGCACAACAACGCGAGACTCTAAACAACAACCGTGAAACAGTCTCCGCTGGCAAAATAAAACATTACTTTCATAGGGCTTTTAATAGAGTGCAATCTGCCACAACATCACATGAACTGAGCCATTTGACATTAAAAAAGAGAAACTACTAACCTCACTACAGGACGCCATTGTTGTGATAACGCTACACGAAGGAAGAAGACAGGAAGTTGACGTTCATACCGGATATGACGAGAAAATAAACGTAAATGGTGACGTTTTATATAATTTGTATTTATATAGTTGGAAAATATTTATTTTCATACATAAATATATTGAAATTTATAAGATTTAGGAAAGCCATATTTCTATTATAATATTAGTTAGTTTTATCATTTAATTGAAACCCAAACCGAATATGAAATAGATCTATTTTATTTTTATTTTACTTTATTTTATTGTTTTGTATTTTATTTTATTTTTTACTGTTTATGATTTTTAGACATAATGTTTCATCTTGATTGTATCTGCCCAGTCTTAAACTGTACTTTTTTGGAAGTTACTGTCCTTGTTAAATTTATATTCTGCAATTATTCTGCAAGTTTCACATCCCCTAATTTATATATTTCCCCAGACTCATCATGGTTACTGCATGTTGGTAAAGTGACTTATTGCCACAATGGGAATAAGTACGTTTTTGATCTTGGGATACCTATACCTCCAACCAGAACTCGACTAAGAGTCCATGTAACCATGCAGACTTTGTCTGTCTTCTCATTAACCTTTTATATGACTTTGTTCAACGTGCAAAGGTGTCATTTTATGTTTTCCTCCAAGCAAGATAGTGCAGGAACAGACAGAAATAATGTTTCTACATAAGAAGGCGCATAATGGCAAGTAAGGCTGGGCAATATGGACAAAATCAAATATCACAATATTTTTGACCATATACCTCGATATCATTATTGCGACAATATTGTCAGGATGACTATGGTGTTTTCCAAAAATATTAAGACAATGAGATTTTTGATAAATAATCAAATGTGTGTGTGGATAATATGACTAAATGGATAGAGGCAAATAACATAACAGCTAGAAAGGTCTGGTAAGCTCAGAAAATTACACCACTTTAATGTAATGCAGCCTTTGAAACCAGGAAAAAAATTACCATATCACAATATTCAAAATCTAAGATGATATCTAGCCTCATATCACAATATCAATATAATATCAATATATTGCCCAGTTCTAACACCAAGGAAGCCACACATGCACATTATATGAGGATAGACTACCATTTGAAATATGTGGCAATTTTACAACATCAGACACACCCTGTGGTCCAGTTCCCATGATATTAGCACATACATACAGTTTAAAAAAAAGTAATTGACTCAAAGCCTCCCCAGTCACAAGAATAGATAGACCTTTGTGAATATTCTGTAATGTGAATGCGGTTTTTAACATAATTTCACTCTCAAAGAGCTGGAGGCATTTTCTTGCTGAGCAGATGGAATTTTGTGATATACTCCAACCCCTCTCAATGTGCTTTATCTTATTATAATGAGGATTTACTCACTTGTGTTTAGAACGTCTTTTCTGGAGTTAACTTGATCAGAGTCAAGCTATTATATAATAAAAACAAAGTCAGACCTGTTATATCACCAGAAGAAACTAATTATTTGCTGTAATGTTGCATCAGTTGGGAACTGGTTAGATCTTTTCACCACTGGCACCGCGGCAAAACTAATTGCCAGGCAACTTGTATTTTACAGTGATGCCTTTGTGTATAATTTTAAACCAGGCCATCGCGCGTCCTTTTGAAGTTTAAATTGATCGAAAAATACTGCTAGACTAATGGAAACTGGAACGACGCATACAGACAGCAATTATGAATATGACTGGAGGTTATACAGTGAGAGGCATGAAAGGTCAAGCATAAAGTCATCAGTGTGCCACACAGGGAGTCTGTTTAGACTCCACTAAACTCAACTGTTATGGTCGTTTTTTTGCTGCACAGAAATGGGATCTCATGTGTATTACAAATGCATCTTACTTTTTACCCACAGAAAACACATGTATCAGGCAGGGCTTTGGAACATAACCTAGGACCTCCAAATATGACTCTACAATCTGATCAGAAGACGAAAGTAAACACTTTCAAGAGCCATTTGAGCATGTTTGACTTGCCAAAATGGATGTGCTCCCTGTTTGATTGCATTATACTAATAGAGCCCGTTTGGAGGATGTAATTAAGTGGAGTTTATAGTCTTAGATTAAAGCATCCTCTAGATCACAGGCAATGTTAATGGAGTGATGCATTTTCACTGGAAACCAGATGGGAGCACATCACAGAATAGAACAAAACATCATTGGCTACAGTAATGGGCAGGGCTCTACTACTGCCATGCAAAACAGAAAACATCTTCATAATAAGTGACTCTCAAATGAGTAAGAGAGAGAAAAACAGTAAAGTGACTGGAAAAAAGAAAAAAAAAGCACATGAGCATTTCCTCTGTAGTCACGGTTGCAAAACAACAAGAAAAGAGACTTTTAGAGTTGTGTATATGACTTTTAAATTTCCAGACATCAATAGAAAATGAGCGTGACAGTTTACAGTATGTCTTCTGGGTGTGTTATTTTTCTTCAATAGCTGTTAATCTCTTTTTTAATGTTGCCCACACACCCTTCAAGTTCTCAAGTATTCTCACGTGTTAACTAAACTCCCCTCGGGGTGCATTCACTCACTGCCCTGGAAGCTCCAACATGTTTTGCTTGGACAGAGAGCCGGTTTGCAAGAACTTCTGTAGTAACAACTGTAACCTCCTGTTTAATGTTCATGTCATGTATAAAGTGGAGGTACAGGATCGCAGCTTCCAGTTTAGCAGCAGTTACTGAGCACTGAAATGATTACCTGTTACACAGAACATATGTTGATTTCAGTCAAGAGAATATCAAATATTTGCGAAATGAAGGAGCACCAGGATCGAAAGTAGGGTGGACTGGGGACAGCTGCAACAAGGGGTGGGTCCAACAGGTCTTGCTCCTCTAATATGAACCACGCTGAGTGATTATACTCATACAGTACGTTCGGTTAGACCAGGGGTCAGCGACCTTCGACTCTGAAGATGCATGCAGCTCTTTTCCCCTCTCGAGTGGCTTCCTGTGGCTTTGACAAAAAATGAAATGGAAATGAATAAAGGTTAATATATTTTTTAACATTTTAATTTGAATGTATTGTTGTTGACTTAAAGGGATTTTTTACATTTTCCAGTTGTAAATGTGTAGCCTATATACTGAATGAAAAAAAAAAGTTTTTCATATTTTGTCAGCTAAAATGTCCAACGGCTCAGCGTCTTTTCTGATATTTTTTTTTCAGTGTCTAGTCTTAAGTCTCCCTAGGTTAGCTATGGATGCCAGATTTTGTTAATTTCTGTTGATATTAGATGGTAAGGTTGCTGACCCCTGAGTTAGATTGTCTCACAGAAGACACATTCAACATCTGCTGCTGTATTTACTGAAAAAAAATGTTTTGAAAGTAATTTTTTTTTTCAAGAGCAGTATTTTGGTCACACTGTCCTGACGTCAAAACAAACCACAGAACAGTGTTTTTCAACATAAACAAGTCATTGTGGGATACATAAAAGGATTGTTTACCCAAACACAAATTTGTATTGCTTTACACAAGTCATTGTGAAGTACATATAAGGATAATCAGTTTTTAAAACAGATGCAACAGATGTACAATAAATACATGTTGAATAAAAGTTTGTTGCATTGCAAATTGTTCAATTCTTCCTGTCTCAGTCTGAAATATAGAGACTAAATAACATCTGCACATTGACTCAAAGTAGCCCTAAGCTCTATGCAAAAACAAAAACAACTGTTATTTGTCATAACTGTTATTTAATAAATATTACTACAAATAATACTACAACATTATTTTATAAATAATAATACCATAATATTATTGTAAGACAATGCATATTCTTAGAATACTATGCTTATTGAGAGAGAGAGAGAGAGAAAAAAAAAACTTAATTAGTGAAATTTAACATATTTTTAACATTTTCCAACTGTCCTCTGATCATGTTAGGGTCAGTTACAACATCTGACTTCTTCCTTTCAAGTGAATATTGTGAATGACGTGTCATATTTAATCTTCTTTACACGGTACGGGTAATTAGCAGACAAATGTCAGAGATATGGTTGGTCCAGTCCAAATAGTCTCTGAGTAACTGAAAGAAATACAAGAAGTGTTGAAACTGCCCCTAGTCTCCCCTACAGTATGTGTGAACATTATTGTAAGTTTAGCTGTATATCGTGACAACACTCTTGGTTTGATTAAGGTAAAGGAGAAAGAGTCTTTCTGTTCATTCTTGTGTCACTGCTTGTCACAGGCCTGTCAACAGTGTTAGAAGCTACAGAAGAGATTATTTTTTTTATCTAAATTTGAAACTGGCATTGTGACAGGCGATGTGAGGATCTAAGCAATGCTGTCATTACCATTTAAGGGATACTGAACTTTAGCGCAGTACGACACAGATCTCACATGTGTTGGGCCACCCAAAAATGCTGAACAGCCACTCCTCAATATTAACTTTTCCAGTCAGGCAAATCAGGCCTGAAATAGAGTAACATTATATCTGCAAATAAATTGCACTTTAGGGGCACATTTCTACATACAGAGCAGGCCTCATGGTGCTTCATAACCGGCTCCCATTAATCAAACCGGACGTGATATTAGTTCAGTTTGCTCCGTGCTGTGAATGACATACTTTGTTGTTTGTACACACAGACATACATTTAACTGGTGCTGTTATCTTGATCTTAATAAGAGTTCCTCTAGATAGCACATTGGGGGGGGGGGGGCTCTTGCTGCGCAAGCAGCTGCTTCACATCTGGAACTTAATATAAACATCATGGCCAATAAAATCATTCCATTTCCTTAATTACTATTCCTGTCATTTCCGCACTAAATGAAAAGTTATTAATTCGGGGCCAACACAAACATGCTTCTCCAATACGAGGAGCTACTCCTGAAGCGTCGCCACCCTGACTACAGGCCGCTGTCACTGGACTGGAACCACAAGCTCCTGCCAGTGTGCGTTTGTGTGAACGTGTACACGTGTGTGAGTGTGTATGCATGGGGAACAGAGGCCAAGGCGCTGCAGACATGAATGGAACACAAGATGGCGTCTTGTTTTCCATCTCATCCAAACGTTCCCACTGGTGCCAGTATAATCATGACAGGCACAAGCTGTCCTGTTTCATCTCTCTCCTTCCTCCTCCTCCTCCTCCTCCTCCTCGCCCCACTCCTGCTCTTGTTCTCCTGCTGCCTCTCTGTGTGTTCAACACATGCCCTGCCACACATTCTCCACCCCATTTATACTGTACTACTCTTCCCTTACATCCACTCTCTCCCTTGTATTTTTTCATTGACATGCCTCCTACTGTTATCTAGTCCAGTGGTTTTCAAACTTTTTGTGCCCAGGGCAAACCAAAGGGTGAGCCAAAACCTCAAGGAACACTTTATTTATATCTGTGCAAAATAGCCTCCATAAACCAAAAGGGATGTAACAATACCAAAAAAATGAACCAAACCCAAGGGTATAATGATAAAATGATGAAAAGTCTACAATATGATATTTATCATGACATTGAAAATTAAAGAAAAATGGTAACTTCAAAAATATCCTGTAATATATAATTAATCTGATGAGTACAGCATTTTTGTTCATATGAAATGACTTCTATCTCTCTATACTTTTAACTTAAAGTACCTCTGCTCTCCTTCTTTAATAAAATAAATGTAGCTAACCATAAACTAAGCATGTGCATGAGCATGTGTTTGAATTATACATGTACAATTCCAAAACAAAAACAATGCACCAGTCAGTTTCCATGCTTTCATAAAATATAATAAAATCAAAACAGTACAAAAAATTGATCATGTAATATTTCCACTGTCTGGTATGGTATTGAGATATTTTTTTTATTGCCATATTGCAACCCTAATAACCAACTTGACCAACAGATGTAATGAGCGCTAGCCAATCAGAGGCAGACTTCCTGGAGCGTGAGTGGGAAAAAATATCAAGGCTGCATTCAATCAGGGCCTATGATGCGTCACAATATAAAAGTTCCCAGAATCCAGCAACTCAATGAATAAAAATATGGAAGCTGCTTTGATGGAAGGCTTTTAAAGGAAATTGGAAATTACTGCATACAAGGTAAATAAAAAATAATTTGGAACTTTCTGTGTAGTCGAACACTGCCATAATAAAGTATGATTGTCACAAAATCCAACGGTACACCCGGACTTGCCTCACAGCACACCGTTTGGGAACCACTGATCTATTTGGGACAGCGGGCTTGATAAAGTAACATATAGGGTGACGATTAGACGTTGGAGTGCTTGGAGAGCGTCACTCTGTAATGTTGCCAAAATAACTACAGCTATATATGCTCTGAGGGAGAAATCAATCTCTCACAGGGTCATATGTCATCAAGCTGAGACATTCCTCACAGCACATCATTATCAGCCATCCCTGGTAGTCAAAATGCTTCCCATTGATTTCAAAGCTGCTGCTGCTGCTGTTAAGACATATCCAAAGGGCATGGCTGAACAGAGTGTATATAGAGCTATTTGAATGGGAATTCTCCTCACACCAAAAGCATCTTTGTGTCAGCACAAGTGCCAGTGTATGTGCACCCTTATTGAGCTTGACTGAGTGAATTATCATCTTCCTGGTATTGGCCAAATAATTCTAATATCGTGTAGATCGTGACGAATAGGATTTGACACGGACGGTACTAGCTGCTCCGACTCCAACTGAAGCTGTTCTCAGGCCAAGAGAGGAAGAGGATTTGGTGAGCGACACATATACTTACACAAAAGACGCATGCATGCACTCAAATACCACCAGTTTTGTAGTCAATGCTTTTGCTCCACCACACACAATTAAAGTCCCAATTAAAGGCCATTATGGGTTTTCCACTCGCAGCAACCACAGGGAGAGCAGCTCCACGGCCCGTACATTGCGGGCACACAGATGTCTCCTGTGTTGTCATCCAAAGGAACTCAGACTGATCCACTAACTTTATGATCATAATTACTGATCAAAATTAAAGTGCAACAACAACAATATAAACTCAGAGGACGCAATAAAAAAAAAAAAAGTTTGAGCGATTCCGGTAAAAGGGGCCAAGTGGGATTACCAGAGGTAAAGTGTTTGTGAGATGTTCATCCTGAGGAGGAAAGTGATGACAGGCAGTGACTGAGGCCACGACAGCGCATTAAACCCCCACTCACCACAAGAGGGAGGCATTTCCCTGATATTTTACCAGAAATGACAGTCTTAATACAGTTTTTCCCAATCATTTTAAACCTTTCCTGAGACTCCAGCTCAGTTTCTCAAAACTCTAAACAGACAACCATAAACACAAAAAGCAAAACTCTACAAATCCCTAACAAAAGCAAACGCTGGACTCAAAACTGATTTTTTTTTAAAAAAAAATCTCTTTCCAAAATGTTTTTCTTTTGTATTAGTGACACATATGTGCTGTCTTATCAATAAGTTTATACCTTTTGCATTGTCAGTACTACACTGTAGCTGGGGGTTACACTTTATTTTACACTAATGAGACGTAACAAGCAGCACTTGGTATCAAATTACATAAAAACTATAAATAATATGTTTTATTAGATCTGTAATAGATTTTCTTAGAGGGTAATTGGGGACACATTACAAAAGAACTGTACTGTAAAGTGACATCACATATCTGCTACTTGAGACACAACGTCTTTGGGAGTCCAATACAATCGGCAGAGTAGCTGAGACTGATGCTTTTGATCACATTATCTGCCTACAGTATTACAATAAGCCACAAGTCACCCATCGACAAAATATTCCTCTGCCTCTATAATTTTGTCTGCTACTTGGTAGATCAGATATTTTATGATTTCACTTTAGTTTACACTTCAGTTCTGTTGAAATGTATCATTAATTTCCATTTAATTAAGTCTAATAAGGGAGTTTATTAAAGGTTCCAATCATGTCTAATAAAAAACATATCATTCCTATTTTTTGTCAAATTTGATTAAATATATCAGGTTTTATATCTTATTAGTGTGCTGTAAATTAAAGTGCATACTCAATACATGGTTTAGCATGGTCAACCAATGTGTCCCCCATTACTCGCCGTCCTCTTACTCTCACTCCCTGACCTCAAGCTCTTGCCTCACCATTGACCTCCATTTCCATCCAAAGCAGGGGAGCTCCTCCTCTGTGGCATTTTTATACTGTTAAAACTCTACGTTTGAAGTTCCAGTTTTCATGTGCTGTAAAACTGTGAAAAACTGTAAATCTGAGGATATTAAATAAAAAATACACATTTTAATATGTCTTCCTACTTATGCAATTGTATCTGTGTTTCCTACAAAGCAGCAATCAGCAGCAGATTTGAGTTCTCACCACAGATGAAAGCGCAGGGCTCTGTATCTGCTGTGAAGCATCCATTCACCACCATACCCACACACAAGTTCAACATGAGTGTCTTCCCTTGAGCGGGGCCCAGAAGTGTCATGCGTTTCCGCTTCTGTGTTCCCATCCTCTTACCCAGTGACCTTAATGAGAGTGTGAGCTCCTCACTTGGCCAAACAATACGCTGTTGTAGAGACGGCTGCGATAAGAGGTGACCAGTCAACAGCCTCTGGACATGCAGCTGTGCAGGCGCACTGCTCTCCCTATCTGTCCCCGGCCTGACACGCAGAATCAGTTGCCAGATCAAGCAACCTTACACGCACACACACACGTGTCAAAATGCATGTGAGTGTACACAGTCACACACACACAGGCACGAAAGTGCATCCCATTCCCACCCAATTTTGTGCTCTGAGAACTAACAATCTGTTTAGCGCAAAAACTGCTGCTGCTCCTTTTGATCTTCAGTTCAAGGCGCAGATGATCTAATTCCAAATCTGGTGATGAACCAACCAGTGCCAAATATCTAAAACAAGTGCTAACAACAACATGACTGTGAACTGCAGGGTGATAAATGAACTCTTTCTTCGTGGTCACTATGGTTTATCCTCTGAACTATTTAGGGCTAAAAGAGAGCTTTTATTTTCAAGAACAAACTTATTTTGTGAAGCAGAAAATTTTAATTTAGTCATTTTCAAGGTGCAGAGTGTTTTCCCCTGGGAAGGATTTCAAAGTAGAATACATTACATACATTTAATAATAAAAGCAAATGTGGTACCCAATTTAATACAGATAAGTCTTATAAATTGTTGATGAAGGTCACATCAACAGCAGCTTTGAACCAAACTTATACATTCCAATGGAAATAATAAATTTACTTTCATGTAGAGCTCAACTTTGTTGAATATTATGCACTACAGAATCATACATAGGATAATATTATATGTCATTTAAAAAAATCTGAGTCATTAATCATTATTAATTAAAGTGTAAAAGCAAATACATCCAAACAGGCACTATTGGCACCAACAGGGAAGAAAGCCATGTCCAGATTTAGTTGAATGGTTCAAATGGTGGAGGTCACATGACATGTCCTCTTTGAATCTCTGATTGCAAGGACTGGTAATTTCTATGACGTTTGGTCTATTATATTTATTATTATATTCAGGAGAAAATGTTAAAGAGAGTGTACTATATTTTATTGGTACTTTTTTAGGAAAGGTTATTATACTGGCATTTTGCTTTCATTTGACAGTCGACAGTGTAGAGATAGACGGGAAACATGGGGCAGAGACAGGGGCATCACACGGGTTACATTTATGTGCCTTAAAAGGCCATAAGTGATTCTGGAGAAAGATAGTTGACTGTTGATTCTCATTCTGCCCAAAATAAACTGCCTATGCCAGCTTTCACCACTTTGTTATTGGGGCACCAAATGTCCTTCATGGTTATTTGTTTGTCTTGTTCTATGTCTATTTGTCACTTTTATGTGGTCAGATTTGTTCTGTTTGTTCTCTTATCTGCTCTCAGAGATTTACTGAGAGATGCTGAGCTGTGTTCCAACATATCTTAATGTTTTGGTTATTAAAAAACTTAAATTACCAAAAACAAAACCAAATCCCAAAATCATTCACAACCATGTTGACAGTGCTGACCTAGAACTGAGTCCAAAATGAAGGGTGCTATCATACTTTTGTCACTTTTCAGAGTCATCAATCACTGAAGCAGACAGACAGAGATGAGAAGACAGGCAGGTGGTCATCAGAACAGGTAGTCAGGCGTGCGCGCGCACACACACACACACACACACACACACACACACACACACACACACACACACACACACACAGAAGTGATGAATTAGAGCTAGAGGCAAAAGAGGAAAGAGAGGAGGACAGAGCCATGGCACGCAACCAAACCATGACAACCAAATACAATTAATGACAAAAGCAATTGCTGCTGTTAGAAAAGGCTGAAAAAACACTTTTTTAAAGTGTAAAAATTTCCAGTGTGGTGTTGGCACTATTTGGTCTATCCAGTTAGAACGAGTCTGTGGGTGACTCTCAGTCATTGAAACCAGACGCACACGTGGGAGAGCTGAACAGGACGGGAAAACAATGACGGATATTCCAGAGTCAATGAACTGTCTCAGCCAGACAATCTGCAGTGATGTAGGGTTATGTGTGTGAATGAATGAGGTGTTTCCCCTAATGTGGCCTATAATCTGACCCTCCTGGGAGGAGCAGGAGGAGTGCCGTGGAAAATATTCAGACTGGAGGTCCATTTTTAAATCTTGTACATGCAGGGGAAAAGAGAAGTGCTGTCGACCAAGAACAAACAAAAACACAGGAATGTAGAGAAAGAGCAAAAGGAAATATTTGCAGGAATGGAAAGATAAAAGGAAAGAAAAGGAGAGCATTAGGCAGAACAAGCTTGAGCCATGTGTAAACAGACTATATAGAAACCAGATATGGCCAATCCTAAAGGTAATATACAGAGGGAATGCGTTTAGCAGAGTCCATTAAAGCCAAAAGTCTCTAAGGGAACGCTTCTAGCCAGACATGGGACTCTGATGGAGGTAGCCAAGACACTCTAACTCCAGGTTAGCCTCTCACTCTGAGTAATGGACCAGGGTGTTTTCAGACTCCCATGGCCCCTCGCGAGTCCCGCCGAGCCCCCATGATGAAGTTAGAGAGGCAGCAGCAGCGCTACGGCACAGAGACAGAGTGAGCCGTGCCCGTCTCCTGTTGCTGTTGAATGTAATTTCGGATCGTATTGCAGCGGAAGCACAACTGACAGAGGAGGAATCTATCGAATTCAGCTCAGACATCACAATAATATTGAGTCTTGTTTATAAACACACATTCAGGATGCTTCGGGAGTATCATTCGTTTGAAAGCCCCAGTGCTGAGTCCTGAGAGCAAACCCTAAAAGAGGTGTTGAAATGGTGCCATTTGATAAGGCTGCTGTAAAATATTTGGATATTTTTGTTCTACCACATCATTTGTTTATTTAACTCTGTATTTGTGATATTTGTCACTAGGGATGTCATGAGAACTGATTATTAGGTACCAAGTCAATCCCAAAATCCTGAAATTGTGACATTACTTGTTTTTCTACAGTACTGTAGGTACCGGGCGAACAATTCCTCTGGACCTGACAGGCGCTGCATATAGACTTACAAGTGTTCTGGTCTTCCTTTAAACGTCAAAGGAAGAAGAACGTGCCCACTCATTGAACAGAACAATAGTAAGTCGTGTACACAAATACTTTGGATTCAAGGTGGATCATCAGGGATTCATAATTAAATTTAGACCACTGTTTGCACTTTGAGTTCAACTTATAAGTTTAGCAGAAGAAATGACTTTTGATCTCTGTTACTTTTCAGACATGGGCAACATGCTTAGTAAATACACCCCTCAGTCTTTTGTCCTGGAAGCTCAGAAGAATTATTGTTTTTTTTACCGTGGTTGAATTGTGAGAATCATGGGATTTCACTGGTATTGGTATCAATGACTCAATTTCTGGTCTTGTGATGTCCCTATTTGTGACTGAGAGTCCACACCCATGCCAGCTATGAGATTGTGCTTAGGTACAGCAGTGGGCTAAATGTTCACTAACATGCACAGTGACAATGCTAACATGATGATATTTAGCAGTAATACTGTCTGATATTTTCATAATTTTGTTTAGTCATTTTGCATGCTTGAATTTGCTAATAAGCATTAAACCAAATTCAGCTGAGACTGATGGGAATGTTGTTGGTTTATGACTAAATATGTGTAAAAGAAGTGCCCAGATGATCACCAAACAATACATTACCAATTCATTACATTTCATTCTGAGGGGAATATGAAGTGTGCAAATTTTATGGCAATCTATGGAATTGTCAAAACCTCATGGTGGCATTCATGAGGGCATTATTATACCAAAAAGTGGAGGTGAAAAGTTGGTATGAAATGAAAAATGAAATTTTTCATTTAATTAATACATGAAAGTGCCCTTTCCATGCTTTTAATCATGACCAATAAAACTGCTCTTTCTCTCTAAAATTAACTAAAACTCCCAGCACTCTTTGAGAAAATATTACGCCAAGCTGCATTTGAGACATATGATGTATGAGCTTACATGTTCGTCACAACACATGACTAAAATGAACCTTACTAACTAAAATAAATGGTGTCATATGTTGACAGTCTTCATGTCAGCTCGGCATCGAAATAATCCAATAAGATAAACTGTATTTCTCACTAAAGTAAGTGCTAGTTGGTGGATCAGATACACCGAATAAAAAAGTGACTCACAACACTCCAACTCACCGTCTATCATGTGTGTGTGATGGTATTTAAGGAGGTTTTTTTTAGGCCGTTACCAAAGTAACTACCCAGTTTGCTCTTCCTGTTTGGTGCTGGAAAAACCACAGCTACCTTCTGATAATATTGATTTTATCTGAATGTCAAGGCGTTTGCTCCCCCAGGTCTCATAGTGAGGTTGCAGCTGGTTCATTTGCTCCATTGCTCAGGGTGACTAAATCCTACCAAACCAAATGTGAGACAAAGAGCATGTTTGTGTGGGACAATGTGGGACACGTTATCAAGGCTGAGAGGTAACCTAAAATTTTGATATTAAAAAAAAAACAACATTTCTCTTCTGTCCCTTAGTTGTTAACATCTCTGTGCTTTGCCCTCTGGTTGATTCTGTTGCACATCATAGACAATAGATAAGTTGTTTCCCAATTTGTTATCCCTGCCAGGGGATCGTGTAATCGCTTCTGCGTGATCAACAGACCTGCATCTTGTCCTGAGATAATCTCGCATATTATTGGACCGGTCAGTCTAATTCTTAGTGCACATCCACCTGATGCTGAAGGACCTCTGTGATGCAGAATTTTTGAGAAACCATGAAAACCTTTTTTTTTATGTCTGCATGACGACGACATTCTTGTGGATGTGATATCTCAAGAACGCTACGAGGGAATTTCTGGACAGTTGGTCCAAGTGTCAACTTGGACTTGATGATGAAGTGATTAGTGGTCAAAGGTCACAGTGGCCTCACTAAAAACATTTTTGGGCATAGCTAATTCATTTGCTAATTATGACAAAATTGCACACAAATATAAAATAGGATAAAATAATGTGTGAAGACAGCATGTTCCTCAGTGGAAATCATTCACTGGAATGATATGACATGTATAGTGACTTTTGTTTTTTTTTTAACTAAAAAATACACTTAATACCTTTTATTAAATTCCTTCAGATTTACAGATTAATATAGTGGTAAGTCCCATATTAAATTCCATCAAACTCTTCACTACACTATATGAGTCAGGCAGCCATGGACGTAAACTGTAACTTGATTGGTTAGTGGCAACATACATCTGTGAGGCAGCAACTCTATTTTTAGTCAGCTCTCTTTCCAACGACCATTAACAGCTGACTGCTCAATCTTCTTTCCCAGCTGCTAGGGGAAACAAGTGATCAGCACCTGCTTCAGTTTGCAATCTTGTTTCAGTTCAGGACAATGTATGTGGAGGTCATGTTAAGGTCATGTTAACAGAACTTTCAAATCTCAGCTGGTTACAGCTGGCAGTTATGGTGGCATTGCAGTAGGTGCTTCACCATCTGTTGCTTGGTAGGCATTTCCTTTTCTTTGTGGTTGTTTGCATCATATTCAGCCTAAATCTGCATGGCTTATGACTTTGTGGTGACACATGTTTTCCTGCTGGGCGTAGGGTAGCAAAGATGGTGGCAGATTACCTGACGCATGTTTGCACAGACATCAGCATATTCATCACAGCCACTGGATAAAAGCCACATGTTAGACAACCGTCTGTCCTGCAGCAGTTTGAAAATTAGAGCCAATCAAAATGCGGGACATGCGACAAGGGATAAATATGATGTGCAGTCCCACATAAAGTGGGACACCTGGTCACCCTAGTCTGTGGTGGCATTAAAGGAAAAATTAAGGGATTACAAAAGTCATCAGGATTCACTGTAATGAGTGTCTGTACAAAATTTCATGGCAATCTATCGAACAGTTGTTAAGATATTTCAGTCTGGACCAAAGCGGTGCACTGACCGCCTACTAGAGGCTAAAAATGAGATCAATTAACCTTCACCTGACAAGCGAGACAAATCCTCCCTTTCCTTTCTTGTCATTCATTGCGCCCCCATGTCTTTTCCTCAGTGGTTAACCAATTCTTGGCTCGTTCCTCCAAGTGCGACGCCATCGCTATTATAATGCCATCATGCCTGCCTGCCAAGCCATAGCGAATGATGTCACTTCCACCCTTGGTCATGGTGGTTTGGGTTTGGCCACTGGTGCATGTGACAATTTGTGCCCTACTAGAAAGCCCTGAAGCTTCCAGCTTGGCGAGAAGCCACAACATCCACACCCTCACCCACTTTCACAGCGAGACACTCAGTGATGCAGCTGAATGTTTTAATTCACTAGAGAGCTTTTGACTATGCCCTTATTTCTCTGCTCACTTTAATACTTCCATGTTAAATATCCAGCCCCCTCTCTTCTTCTGCCGTCATGCAGCAGAGCATCTCCGCTCCTGTCATTTACCCCGTGGCTTTGTAGCTGTGTTGCGAGGCGGAAAGGAGCAGGGCAGGGCGAGGCGCAGGCCCAGCGGTGGCTGATGTATGGCTTCTGGAGAGGAAACACAGTACAGGCGATGAGAGAATGTGGAAATGTACGCATGGCATGATGCCTGCCGGGCCCAGCCCACTCTGCACTGTGTTTAGAAGCTGCCTTTCTTCTTGTGCCAGGTGGGCGGGGGATGAAAGAGGGCAGTGTGGGGAGGGGGGCACTGGTGGGTGGACACAGGCCTGGGATCAAACAACAGAGAGGCAGTGGAGGGTGACGGTGGTGGGGACTGGTGGTTGTTGGATGAGTGTGAGGAGTGGTCAATTGACTGGACAGCTTTAATACTTATGTGATTAATTACTGCAACCCCTCATCTCTGGTTTTGGGATATTACCGAGGCCATTAATGACCCATTCATTAAACTCTTAGATGCTGTGTTTTTTTTCAATTCAGTGCGCCACAGCAGATTCCTGTATAAGCCTCTATAAGTGCATAATACATTTTGATGCATTTCTTTGTCATCCATAGTGTGAAAACACAGATTTTCACCCAGTCAGAAAGTAAAAGAGTCTGTACTCCTACAGTTCCACTGGAAGAATCTTAGTCAACTGAGGGGTTTCAAACTGATGTTTTGAATCTTCGACTTTCAGGGGACAGCCCTATTGTGATGTTTTAAGTTGCTACTCCATGTGTACTAGCAAAGCATATTTTATGAAGTATACCAGTTTTTCCTCCATGACCGATGTCTGTAATTTGCCAGTCATCAGCATCACTGTTCAAACTCTGATTCTGCATGCTGTATTTGAGGTTGGGAATTTCACATACATACTTGCAAAGTGACTAACAGCAGGGGAAGATGCCTTGTTGTCCTCATAGTGTCTCATTATCCCGACCCTTCCAGCTCAGGCGTGTGGGTTCTTAGCGGGGAACCCTAGCCCAGAAGTGGTGAGGATGGGACAAACCAACCACTGCTCACAGGCTCCGGCCGGATGGAGAGGGAAGAAGACAACACTCGTCATTTGGAGGTTTGGGTCTGATTGCTTCCCCTCGCGAGGGACTTAAATGTCCCCCCCTGGGAATGCGGTCCCTTTTACACCCACGCCTAAAGACACAGAGAGGGAGAATGTGGTGTAAAAATACAAAAATAAGGAAGAAATACGAACAGTGAAGTTTACACTGCAAAACATGGTCACTGTCATGTCTCCAAGAAACAGCACGAATAAAATATGTTTGAATTGAGTCTATAAAAAGAGTCATATATTATACTGTGGGAATGGGTTGTGAAAGTGACTGGGTACTCATTATGGTGGTGAGGAATTCAGAGGAACCTAATTTTTCAATTATAGTTGAGGCCAAAGGTGAAGGTGTGTAATTTTAGCCTTTTAGACATCAAAGCAGCTGTAGTCAACATTTTTATATCATCACTGCATCACATGATAATATGTATGTGGAGGAGATCACTCAGAGTGATAAACTTATCACTCAACCCTGCTGTTTCCCGCAGCTATTCAGAACATCACTGCATCTTTCAGCTAAGCATTTTGGTTTTTTGCCATGTCATGTTTAGGGTGTAGCAAGCGACTCTTTCCAGAGAACAGGTGTGACAAAGTGACTGTACCCTACCTGCCCGCTACCAAACTGCACACAGGCAAAATTAGTGACTACCTAGTGAATATAGAGCATTTAGCTAAAAAGCCAGATATATTTGTCTTAGTGGAGACTAGTGATGCATGGATGGGCTTTGAGTTTGCCCAAATCTGCACGCATGCATATATCATCCACCTGCCACCACCTCAAACTTATTATTTTCTCTGATTTTGAGACCACACCTCTACCCATCCCTGTAGGCTATATTACATTATTATTACCTTATTACCTGAACTCTCAGCTGCTCTGCCCCCTGCCTCTGGAACTCTCTCCCACAAGGTGACAAAGTATTGACTTTCTTTCCAAGTTCAAATCCCATCTTAAAACACACCTTTTTAAACATTATTATTATTATTATTGTTGTTGTTGTTGTTTTTGTAAATTATGGTGCACAAGCTTTCTGGATGATGCCGGAGTGTTTTCTGTAAAAGTTTTCTGATGATTAGAGAGACTGCTTTCAGTTTTACATGGAAATTATGTCAGTGCAGCAAATATTGTGGGATATTTAAGCAGAAAAAGGGTAGTTATGAACCTGACAAGACACAGGAAACTCTCCAGAGGAAACATAATTAAATAATGTGCTGCTGTGTCTTGTAAACACTCACACAGTGGTTCTCTCTTACTGGGGAGATACATCCAATTTCTCACTCACAGTCCATCCACTATTAATGAGAATTTTATTTGGCCCACCAGATCCATGGAAATGACCACAGTGCCCAGTGTTGTAACAGTGTTCCTCTCTAGTGAAGAAAGAAACGTTGGACTTATTTGTTGCTCTCTATACTGTGTCCATAATATGACCCTCTGTGTTTAGAATATGTCCATTCACTGCTGCCCCCAAGTGGCAAAAAATGAGTTACTAAAGGTTTAAAATGTGTACAGTCCAAAAAACGTTTTGGTGGAGGTTACATGCATGAAAGAAATGTCAGTGTCTGTCAATGATGGAAACCAGACATTGTTTAGGGGACGTCTGAAACTGAACCATGTTTTGAAAGCCGACCTTATTTCATAGAGAAATCCGTGCGTTGGAATACATAATCAATGTAATTTTTGTCTTACTCTGCTATGTGGTCTTATAACCTCCTTGCCCACTCGCCCACCCCCCGGTTTACACTTGAATGCACTCGCTTTATTGGCTCCGTCGTTCTTGTTCTGAAGCAGCGGGGCCTTGCCAGTCGTCGTGGTTACTATAAAAACTAATCATTTCAATTTCCTTGTATCTTATTTCATTCATTTACTTTAATCACGGTGTATGGGAGGCGCCAATGTTTCCCCATGAGTGGCGTCTGCTAAAGAGAGCAGAAATTTAGAGCGGGCCGTTTTCAGCTGGCACCGGGGCAGAGACATCCATACTACTGTATTTAATGACTGCACTGGAGTTCAGGCGATTAGAGCTCATCTTAGAAGAGCTGCACGCCCTTTTGATCTTTGAATCCTGCAAATGAAGTCAAGGGGAGAGACAGAGACGAATCACCTGCGGTTTTGGAAATCATTTAGAACGGACTGGCTTTCCAAACTGATAGGGGGTGAAAAGGGTTTGATCTTTGTTAGATTGGCTGCTCGAGATTCCCTATCTGTCTTTATTTCTCTCTGCGAGCGTGTGTGGGGTGAAAAAGAAGGAAAGAGAGAGTGGCTTAGGTTTCTCATAGACATGAATTCTTCCAGACTGAAAAAAAATGCAACACTAAAACAATGTAAGCATGAGGACAAGCTCTTAGAAACATGGGTTCCAAAAGGGCACTTCCTTAAGGACTGAGGTTTGACCCAGAACTATTTGCCTCTGAAGAACCCTTTATTGAAGAAAGCGGTTGTTGAGGGTTCTAGTAAGAATACTTTTCATCAAAAGAACCCTTTTTTGAAAGTTCTTCAAGGGTTGTTGAAAAAACCCTTGGGATATAGTAGGGTTCTTGGTAGAACCTCCTTGGTGGGTTGTAGATAAAACACTCCGATCATGATAAGGTTGTCAGTCGAACCCCTTGAGTGTGTTTCAGGAATATAAAAAAGTTCTTGGTAGATCCCTCTGTTTGTGTCCTTGTTAGCACCCTTCGAAGTTGGACATGTTCTGGATAAAACCTCCAGAGAGGGCTGTAGGTGGAACCATTACACCATACAAGGGTTCTCTATAGAACCTCTCGTAGGATGCTCTTGGTAGTACCTTTCACACATGGTTCAAGGTATAATCTATAATGTTAGGTTCTGGATAAGACTCGAGCTGAACAAGCTGGACAAGCCAAAGAACCCCTCATGGTTCTGGTTAGCATCTTTCTTCGTAAGAGTGCAGCAGCCTGTGGACGATTGTGATCAGTGAACTGCTTGGCACTGTGGCAGTCGTGGGCCAATGAAGAATTATGGCCTTCGTCTGCTCCATTAATTAACAGCCATTCAGACAGGAAACCAGAGCCAGCACTCCAGTCTGCTTTCATGTCTCATCCCATTTGCCTGCAGAAACCTCATTTTTCATTATTTACTGTATCACTTCCAGACTGATGATCATCAATACTGTGTAAATGAAGGGGGGCAAAACCCTTTTGGAAAAGGTTTGAAGTGTATAATAGTTTGCTGGTGAAATATTGGCCTGTGGTATGTGTTGTTAGTGAAACCCTCAGTGGGCTGTCACAGCATGACATTAAAAGGGCGGCCTTGTACAGCCACACGTCCACGCGTAACAATAATGAACCTCAGGGACTTTGAGAGCAGGGGGAAAGTGGACGCAAGTGTTTTATGATCTGGCAGCGCCGCGGACAAAGCAAATAATCGCCAGACACAGAGGAGCAGGTAGTTTCACTTAACCTCTGCTCAGGGCTGAGCGCCGACTTAACTGGAAGCACATGGCTGCAGAGCACATTAGATACAGGGAGAGAGAAACTGATTATTCCTAATAACTGATCTACCAATTAAAGATCCTTCATCGTGCTGAGGTGTAAGACAGAGACCAACCTAATGACACTGTTAACCCACAGTAGCTGGCCATGTGCTGGTGTATACAAGCCTACTGTAGACAGTTACTCAAGTTACTCTGGCCACACAGCAAGTGGTAACACACAAAAGACTTGAGGAAGTCACAACTCTGGTTGGTGCCTCGGTGTACCTGAATGTTCAAATGGAGGAGAGAGCATACATCTCGTGGACTGTGGTCTACTGTTTACTGGATGTCTGTGGCCTGTGGCTTTGTCTCCCTCCCATTAGTGTGTTTGGTGTTGTTCGCATGCCGACTGGCCCTACGGTAAATGCTCCTTATCGGTCGGCCACTCCTGAGGGCACTGCAGCCGCAGAAAACCCCTGAGAGGATGTTGGATGGATGAGGTGTGTACATCGGGGCAAGTGAGAGAATGTGCGTCCAGCGAGCATTTTTGTATTGAAAAGACATTAAAAAACAACAACACATGGCCGCAGGTGAAAAGATGTTCATTTAGGTTCAAAATTGAAACTTTTCTCACTGACTATGAGAAGACGTTAATCGAACGTTCAGATTTAGATCATATTTCATCCAGATTTGCAATAGTGAGATTTTTCATCCTCCACAATGTGCAAATAATAGCATCTTGTCAATCTGGACCCTCAGTGAGAAACTACATCCAGTAGTTTTATTTCCTAAACCTAGTCAAATGGCTATTCTTGCAAATAGACACTTTTTTTTTTCGAAACATAAAGGACAAAAACCCACTTCACTGGATGAAAACCTTACGTTTAACTCATCTCTTCTACCATATCTTGGTGTTGATTTAAGCTACTTTGTCGCTCCTTATATTAAATCCCAGTGCATATATAACATACCTGAGTACTTGTGCATGCATGTTAGGCAACAGCATGAAGCTCAATTTCTTCACTTTACTTTGAATTTCTCCCATTACAATGTCCTAAAAGCCTTGTGTTGGCAGCACACAGCCTTTAGAGCAAGTGGTTCTGATATTTTATATGAAACATTAAATAAATTAAATCCCGTCTTTGTTTAGGACAGCGTCCCCCTGCCAGTGAAGAATGACTTTGGAGAAATATTTTCATATAATCAATATTGTTTCTCTTTCAACCTACAACTGCACAAACTGTCAGAATTATTACACAAATTTATGTTTTGTGAAACACTGTTGTTGTAACTGCATTTTAGCTGGTTGAAAAGAGGGTGAAAAAAAGTCTTAAACCGAATGTCAACCAGTTTTCAACAACAAATCAGCATTGAAATCCCAGTTGGTGCTCAATGGGTGTGCTCAGGCGTACCATTTAGCGTAGATACATGTGTGCATGTCTGATGACATTATATGATGATATTGCGTATGACTGTTTGAGTGTCTCGTGCTGAAGGGTCAGGTCCTGCCGCCCCAACCATCCATCTTGCAGGCCTGGAGCTGCCTGCCGCACTACCCAGGTTAACTTCTCCTCTGGCCAAGTGCCACTATCAGGTTCCCCCATGTGGTTCCACTTAGACCGCCAGGGGCTCCAGCTCCAGTCTGCAGACAGCCTCTCAGGCCACAGGGTGGGAGCGGTGCAGGGGAAGGCCCCTCTGACTGGATATGCAGCAGGCTCAATAACCCACATCATGGCATAC
Organism: Lutjanus erythropterus; assembly: GCF_056507025.1. Taxonomy (NCBI): domain Eukaryota; kingdom Metazoa; phylum Chordata; class Actinopteri; order Lutjaniformes; family Lutjanidae; genus Lutjanus; species Lutjanus erythropterus. Next base: position 6,013,988 of record NC_139334.1, read on the forward strand.
ACACCTCATCGCTAGCAACTGGTGCCTCATGTGGCCTCTCTGGTGCCTGACTGCCCTAATGGAAAGTGTTGCCGGCCACTGATCATTACTGGACTCCTTTGCTTACTTGGAAAGATAAGATAGGTCAAAGAGAGGCAATCTGGTAATTATTATTTATTTTAAGATGAATGTATCAATTAAATTATATGATTTGGATTAAATGCTTCTTTAACTTTAGCCAGACTCGACAGCAAAATAAAAATTCAGAGGAGATATTTTGCTAGAGTTATGATTTATGAGACCAATGCACAATTTGGTGGTGAAATTACAGCCTTCTTATGACACACCCTACTGTATAGTATGTTCCCAGCTCCTTCTGCCTCAGCACAGAGTAAAAGCCCGTCCTTCTGTCTCAGCGTCCCTCCATCCCTCATTGTTCCCCCTCCACCACTTACAGTCTATCATTGTATATTTTTATTGATGAGGCCTGACAGCACCCCAATTCCAATATAGCTTTGGACATTCGATACACGCACCCCACCCTTAAAAATAAAAAAAGAAAAGAAAAATATTCCTCAGTCTCCCTCTCTCAGCCCCGAGACTCTACTCCATAACAGCAGGCCCTAATTTCTCTTTCCAGTCATGGAATATGATAATTTTCTTATTTGCAAGAAATATCAATTGCTCAAGGCGGACACATAATCATTGGGGAGGAAAGGAGAAGCTACCTGTGTAATGTGCTTAACAGGCTAACCCATTTAGCCACAGGCGCTGTTTGAAAATGAGAAAGTGCTGATGGTCAAAATCAATTTTCTCTGTGTCCAAATTACTCCCTGCCCGGCTTAGAATTTCACCTAAATGGCCAAACCTTAAAACACTGATACTAATTCTATCATATTAGAGCCTGGTCATATACGTTGAAGTTATTGCTAATGCTATTTTGCTGTATTTATTGATGTAGTGAGATGACTCGAAGGCCAGGGAGCAGAGAGTTCTGTTACTGCCTTTGTGTTTGTGTGTGTGTAGATGCGTATCAGTGCAACTCAACGTGAGCAGTGTGCATGCAGCTATCAGGCTTTAACAATGTTTAAGGATATTTGCTGCTTATGGTTTCACAAATCATTTATATAAAACTACATGAAGCTTATATTTTACTAATTATGCAACTCTGAAAGCTTATTGGAAAGGAGTATCCTTCACTGCCCTTAGGCACAGATGGTTATCTTTATTAATGACATCCTTTGTTTCTAAGAAAGGAGATTATTTGTAAATGGTAATGACTGAACCACAAGTTCAGCAGTCACATTCAGTTAATTCAAAAAGTTGTTACATCAGAGGAAGGATGAAAAGCACTTATGAGAGGCTCTGATTTCTATAATAATTGAAGAGGAAGTTGTTTTGGACAGTAGATAAGAAGTACTTATAAAAAGTACAGCATTAGGTCACTTACAGGTGTAAGTTTATGAGCTTAGCCTACCAAGCTTTTTGGTCTCTGCCAGACGTGCAGTGCTATTTGTTTAAATTTGTTCCCATGAGGTCAAAATCAATGTTTTTTTTTCCACATAAGTAGTGATCTTTATGTCACCTATACAGCAAAATCTGGCCCAGCAATGACACAAAAAGTCAAAATGATTTTGAAACAGCTGACAGCTCATACTCATGCTTCCTCTGGGGCGGTATTTGCATCCAATGTTGTCACGCAGCAGAGAATAGAAATCATAGTTTGCCGGGAGGCAGAGCAAACTACACAGAAGCACAACTTTATAACTTTATTCAGTGATTCTGGTGAAACAGGGTCATGTTTGTAGAGAAAATATTTCCTGGTTTTGCCTCTGACGTTCTCCGGCTGCTCAGCTTCAACTCTCAGTTATTTAATGGCAGAGTTTCCTGATGAACCAATGGCTTTATCTTACTTGTTGCTACAGGAGCTCACTGTAACTGTTAGTGGGCAACAGAACGAGGCTCAGCAGCCTCCCAGTGAACACGACCGCTCACCAGGACGACCGCTCACCGAGACTGACAGGGAAAACAGCACAGAGTCAATTATCCTTAATGACATTTCATAGTTTGTCTTTTTCTGGAAAGTGATTTGAAACAGTTGATAACTCTTCCTGCACTCAGGGGCAATACTAAATTTGTGTCCAATGAAACCCTTGGTTGCTTATGATACAGCATGACATGGAAGGAGATTACATCCATACAGTGGAACAAACTGCTGTGTTCCTGGTGGCCGACCATCTCTCTACAATAGCACAATTTTATAAAATTATTCACTGATGTGGGTGAAACCAGATCATATTTTATGGAGAAAATGTGTTCACATAATCACTCTATGAAACCACTTATTATTAGTCACATAAAAGCTTCTTTCTTGAAGTTTTTATAAAGTGGAATGTGGGAACTCACGGGTTATTTTATTCATATTTTAAAATACACACACAACATTCTGGATTTATATACAGACTTGAATTAGTTTGAAGATGTCATAATCAGGAAACCTTTTTTTTTTTTAAACCTTCTAGTCATCTCTGGAAGAGTAAATGTGTTCCATCACTGTTTAATTTCAGGTCTCTAAAATTGCTCTTCTTTCCTTACACAAATGTGTAGCTTATTTTCTGTTTTTAAAATGCTCCAGTAAAATGGGTTTGAGTGACTTGATTTCAGCCATTGGCAGTAAAGGGTAACTGTTATTTTTTCAACCTGAACTCTATTTTTTCCATGTTTTTGTGTCTAAGTGACTAATGGGGACAATAGTTTTTGAAATTAGTCCAGTATTGAGTGAGATCGCTGTGCAGCATTATAAGTCCTCCAGGCAACTGTGCACTATCAAAGTCTGTCCAATAAAAATGCTTATTTTTTACCACTGACTGACTCAGATTGTTATTCTTAGTGTCTGACAAAATTTGGAAAGGATCACTACAGAGACAGACCTTTTTTAAAAGGTAAGATCTGTGAAACAGCTGTTTTATTGCTCTCGCCAAAGTAGTCCCTTTACAAAATGATAATTTAATGATAATTGCCATCTTTATTCAAACCTACTGGAGACAAAATAAAAGTAAAAGTCACCCAAAACATTTTGTCTCATCTTTTCTCTTTTTTCCACCTCAGATTTGGTCAAAATAAATTCTTAATTCACCACGTTAGATATGAAGTTATTCTGGCTCTCTTGCTCCTCTATCTAATGTGGTGAAAAATTGGTTTATTTAAATCAAACCAGAGCTGGTGATTGTTGTAACAGTGGAACAATGAGCCAAGACATTTTGGTGAGTTTTATTTTGTTCCTGTTGAGTTTGAATAAAGATGACGACGATGATGATGTTGAAATTAGCATTTTATAAAGGGGGTCTGGCTAGTTCGGTGACAGCAAAAAAAAAAATTGGCTGTTTCTGGTTAAACAAAATGTACCTTACTCTATAAAAAAAAATGGTCTGTCTCAGTAGTGATCCTCTCCATTATGTCGTCAGAAACTTTTAATAACAATCGAAGCTGTCAGTAGCAAACACTTTTAGTGGACATACTTGGATGGTGTTCAGTTGGCCAGAGGGATTACATTGTCTCGGTTTCTCTTCTGCTGGCTGCAGCGCTCTCCTTCAATACTGAACCAATTCCAAAAACTGTTGTCCCCATTAGTCACTTGGACACAAAAACATGAGAAAATAGGGTCAGGCTGCAAAAAAAAAAGAAGTTACAATAAAGTGACTTTTAAAGAAAAGCTCGAAATTCATTAAAACCTGTGTTGTGACTTGCAATGTGCTTATGATCAGACTCATCTTGGACTTGCTTGAAAGTATTTGAGATTGTGCTTTGGACTTGCTGGGACAGACCAGACTGACTTCCTCCAAAAACCTTAAAAACAGCTCTGCTCGGGACTATAGATCCGTGGATTCGGGGTTAGGTTGGCTTGTGGCCGTGGTCCGTCCACCTGGGCTAGCCACATCATAAACAACAGCTGTGTGTCAGCTCTGCTTCTGTATCAACATCACCACACTGGCCACCGGCTGGAGCCACACATAGGTATTATATCCATGAGACTTCCTGCTGGACGACAGCCCTCTAAACACCAAGGCCACTGTCCAGGAAGTCAGGGACCCCGGTGTGAAACCAAGACGTTAAAAGGTAACTACAGAGGAAAGAACTACTGAGAAATGTGTCTGAATGTGTGTCTGACTTACTCTCAAGTTTATGATGGTTTCACCTTGCTGCTTCATAATAATTAATGGACTTCAGTGAGGCCATGTCCCCTCACATTTTCTGAACCGAGCAAATTCCCAGGGCTTGAGATTACATATCTTTAACAGCTCTGATTTATCTGCTTGGCAGTGTCCGGTCCTCAGAACGCAGCTCAGCCTAATAACCTTTGTCAGCTCTTTAGGCGTGAAGAAGGTATATTGTAACCATTTGGGTGGAAACGGGCCGGCTTTCCCGATATTGACTCAAACACGCAGAGGGGAGAAGGAGGGGAGGCGTGGAATAAAGTGACACTAATGGAACATTGATGACAAAACAAGGCGCGCACAGGGACCACTTTCTAGCGTTTTTAATTCTTAATGCCGCCGCCTCGGGTTTCAGCATGTCTTGGGCAGAGGCAGCTGCTTGCGCCCGGGCGGATCTGGCACGAGGATTAGGATTTCTTCGCGAGGAAATGGTCACGTGATTTACTGTTGCTAGAGAGGCGCTACAGGTGCCAGCGCATGAGAAGGGAGGGATAAGATGACCGAAAACTCGTCTCTTTGGAACCACACTGCGCTCCTCACCCCGCTCCGGAATCAGCTCTATCGTGACTGAGCTGAGAGACCGGAGCGTCACCCTATACTTTGAAAACACACTTTGATGGCAATTAAATATTAATATGGGGAATCATAGCCTGAGAGCTGTATCCACATTACATGGAGCATGCAAATCGCTCCAATCAGTGAGCCAACTGAAATAGCATCTGGAGAGCTGTATAAATAAGACTATGGGTATCTTTAATATCATTAATATGGACTAAACCAACTGCGGAGGGAAAAAATAATATAAAACTGGGAAACAATTACTGCAATTATCATTATTTTTTTTTGACTTGCACGCACTGTAAAAAGTGTATCTCAGTAGTAGCTGAAGAAATATAATGCTCTGAATATTTCTTATTCAGTTTTCAGCTTTAGTGATGGCAGTCTACTTTTGTGGATTATAACAACTTGAAATTACACCCCATTCCCTTAACCTTCTTAGTTCAGTAAAAGAGTGTCAGTGAGGTTTCTCTCAGTACTGTGCGTCTGAGGCCATGACGTCCATATTTTTTTTTCAGATCTTTCCCTTGCAGTTAAAGGAAAAATCAGTAGGATTGATCCAAAATGCTTGTAAACACACCAGATTCGATGTCTCACTCCAGCCGTGGGTTTGTGAAGCGTCTTGAGCAAAGCAAAATGATCACAAATACAAGCATAGGGTCTAGTCTGTGCAGATACAGCCACCACCACACACTTCTTCCAGGGATTATATTTGAGTCCATACAGTGGGGGGTGTACAAGTACAGCAATTTTCTCTTGGTGACTTGGATAGATGGTAAATCTACAAGATTATTTATTATTTATTGTTAATTATATTTATATATAGTTTACATTTTGACATGAAATGATCCCCCTGAATATGTTAAATTGTGTTAAGTTTTCATGAACTTATTGAACCAAGTCAGGTATCGTCAAGTATGGCTAACATTAAGTCAAGCTAATGTTAGCAATTATGACATATTTAACAAACTAAAATAATACAATAAGGTTACTATAAAAACACTATACTGAAACCATACTATTAGGTTGTTAAGGAGTATATTTACTTTTGGGTAAAGCAAATAACCGAGTTGGAAAATTGAAAACTTGGAAGGTGACTTAAATTTAAGATGCATTAATGCTAACTGTTGATTTGAAAGCAATACGATTATTAAGTAAATCTGACTTAAAGCAACTGTGTTCTTCTAGCTTGTTGACTTTTGAAATACTTAATCCATTTGTCCAAACATAGAAAGCTGAAATGGTAAAACAAAAGACCCTTTATGTGTTCTTTATTAGACTGAAGTGTCAAATTAAAAGCTTTCCAAATACATGAGCTACAAAGTTAGAAAAATGATCTTTTCTCTCCTCATCTCTGCTCCACACAAACACACACACACATGCATACACACATTCAAGTGCAGTCATCTGCCTTTTCTCCTGGTTTCTCTCTCCCCTCCATAATCAGGCCTGGTTTCCTCCCAATAGGAAAACATCCCTCTTTCCTCCTCGCCTGCGTCTGTCAGCGATTCTGTGTGGGCCTGGACTCAACTCAGCCCGTGGCCAGAAATATCCCCCCATGGCTCCTCTGAATGGGACAGGCCACATAGACCACAGGCGCACAGCCCTAAAAATACAGAGCAGCTCAGCCGCAGCTCCCCTCGTTCATTCATTAGCAGTGAACAGGCTCAGGAGCTAACAGAGGGGCCCAGGAGACCGCTGTGCACATGGGGTGATGCAATGTTGAAACATCTCGAACAGGAGGTGTGAAAGAGCAACGGCTGTCTACTGTGAGGCAACTTCAGATCTCATTCACGCCCAAGAAGAAGAAGCTCAGGCTCTTCTGCCAGATAAATGGCTTCATATTTTAGCCCCGAGACAAAAACTTCTTCTGGCTACGTTTGACTATCCAACGTTGGTGGTGGCGTGGGAGAAATTCATTAGAAGTCATAAAGCTGTCTCAGCAAAATTGATTGATTGCTCTTGGGCTGGCTCTCACAGATAACCATCGTCTCGTCACATAGTGCCACCCATTATCTCCCCGATCTGATTATAGAGCGATGGAGACAGAAGGTGAGAAAGAGCGTGTGTAATTGCAGCAGTATTGTTTAATAATGACGAGTTATTTGTCTGCATTCCTCTCCTGCTGCTCACTCGCTACACTTCCCCACTGTGTGCGATGCCAGCTCGAGCGTTGGGCGGCTGCTCGATGTGTGGGCACCATTTCTTACACATTCCGTTCCTCTAACTCAGCAATAGACGGGACAGGCCCGGGCCAGATCACATGATGTGTGTGTGTGCGTACAGTATGAGTCTATTTGTGTGACTACATTTGCAAATATGAATAGTTTTCATGGAGGCTGAGTTTATATAGATGTGTTCTGTGTTTGAGTGTTTGTCTGTGTGTGTAGCAGAGAAAGCATGCTGCATATTTGTGTTTAAGTGTGTGTGTGTGTGTGCATCTGAGTGTGTGTGCGCATGTGTAAACAGCTGGCACGCCTGCCTGTGGTGCTGTGTAAACAGAAGTGAAGGTATTCTGGCTGAGGTTACGAGGTGGGTGGGGGGGGGGCGTTGGTATGGCGGGGCTGAATGAGGCATTTAGTGCTGACTGTTAAAAATACCCCAAGCAGGACTCGCGGTGCTGCTGCTGCTCCAGCGAGCGCCCCGATCCGCTGGAGCCGACCTACGCCACTCGTCCCCCCCCACACACGCACACACTCTACACATCAACCGCCCATTTCAGGCCTGATCTGGGTTGCGGCCTAGCATGCTCAACCTGATGTAAGATAATGGTTAACCAGAGGTATGAGTGCAGGCCTGGGAGTCCTCCCACACATGACGACGTGTGGGTTCTCTATGGGCATGAAACAAGTCGTTTGATATTCAAAAGTAAACAAGGCCTTATCGTGCAGCGTGATGCTGCAATGATGCTGTGTCTATCTACACTCAACAATATTAGCTGCAGTGGACAGATTTATGGATGTGTAACCTCAAACTGTTGGTAATAAAAAGGAAAAGCTTTTTTTCCCCCTTTAATACCGGTCCCTTGATAAAGTAAATTAAACTTAATTTATTTGACTTGTCTTTCTATCTTTCACTAGCTCATTTAACTTGCAGTAGTTTGATTATTATTTAGCTCCTGGCTGGCATCCAGTTAATCATTTTTCCTACCACATATGCAATTTTCCTAATAATTATATGATACACGTACAATTCTACCACAATAAAAAGCTGATTTTATATTTATCTCTTTTAAAAAACAAAGAATATATGACAACTTGAAAATGTTTTTTTTAAGTTAAACTGCTCAAGCCTTCCTCTTTAATGAAATAAAATAAAAGTAGCCAGCCATCACCTAAAGATGTGCAAATAATTGGAAAGTCCCACCCCTCTTGGAACCAACTTTCTCCTTTTCCGTTTCCTGTTTTTAGATATGCAAATTCTGAAGAGGGTTAAAAGATGTTGCTGGGGGACCTGTAACAGCAGCATGTAATCACATAAGTTAACAATGGTGAAAAAGCACAGGCTAACTAGCTAGGTAATCTGCGTCAACCTTCAGCAATCTAGTCACTTTGTGTTTTGCTCTGTAGCAAAACTCCAGCTTACTAGCTTGTTACATCTGATAACTAATGTTAGCAAAATGCTACCTAACTAGCCAGCTAATCTACATCCATAGTTACTGAGCTAGTTAGACAGAGTTTTGCTAATGTTAACTGTTAATGGAGCACAAAGCAAAAAAGGTCAGGAAAGGTAAATTATCTTTGACAATGAACGTCTGTAGTTCATTGTCAAAGATAATTTGCCTTTTTCTATGAACAACTGCAAAACAAGAACCATGCAGCTGTCAGAGGCAGTCCTTTTATACACTAAAAACAACTGAATAAAATAATAATCCATGCAATACTGTGGGAGGGAGCGTCACAGTTCAGTATTGGGAATTTTCTTTTAATTGCAGCATTGCGATATTCGGTGTATTGATTCATCCCTATTATATGAAAATGAGATGGGCGTGTCCATATATAACCAGAGCAGGCTCTGTCTTTTTTTTTATTCCTATATTTATTCTTATGTATTTATTGGTGTCTTCAGTTACATTCTTGACTTTTCTCAGAATTTCTCAGAAGTCATTGCAACCCAGAGTTAGAGGGATACATTGTAAGTTCCTGTTGGCTCAGGCCAGGCTGCTTATACATTGGGACTGAAACAACAACTTAATTTCACTGATTCAATCTGGCCATTAAATCATTTTAGTCAGAAGCAAATGGAGAGCTGTTTGCTGTTTATCAGGCTGAAAGGCTTCCTCTTGCTCATTTAATGATAGCATTACAGTAATATAGGTGTTTACGATAGGTGTGGGGCTTATTTAGAGTTAATAAAACATTCTCTTCCCTATGTAATGAAGGATGCTGTTTGACATAAGTGCTTTTTGTTTGTTCTGTTTGGTCTCAAGTGTGAGGAGAGGACCATTAACTTGAGAGAAACATTTTTACCAGTGGTTTGTGAAAGCCTTCCCTGAAATGTACGGGAGGAAAGGCACTCTGAATCATGGGTTCTCAGCTGTCTTTGCGCTCCTTTAAGCAGCAAGACAGTGGGTGTAATGAAAATCTCAAAATTAGATCAGATCTTTTAAAAGCTGAGGTGACGTAAACATGAAAATATAAAAAGTTATCTATAAATTTCCCGTTGCAACAGTACGGTTTAATGTGACTTTAGAAGAAAAATGTTTGGCTGGGTTGCACCAACAATGATTCACTTTTAAAGCTGATTAAATAAATCATGGTTTAACTTTAAATTATGTTGCACCAAACCTTTAAACTAGAAAGATTAAATCTCAGTTAAGAGTCTAAGAAGATTTCAATTCTGTTGCACAAAAACGTTAAATTTAAAATGAGATCTAATATTAACTTTGAACATACACTTGAGGAGTTTCAAGTTTTAAAATGACTTTCTTGTGGTGGATTAAGCAAAATAATCAGATCCTCAAAGAAAGTTTCAGGACAGATTCAACCAAACTGACTTTTATGTTGTCTCTTTTCTTTCACACAGATTAATAATTCAGCCCACAAGTTTTTGGAGGAGGAATTAGAGTTTCTCTGCTGAGTCATCTTGAGAAAGATTAAACTGTTTATTTATTTATTTAAGTAGGTTTTCATCACTACATCTGAATGTACTAAATTGACATTTGTTTTTAATTGTGCAACAGATCCCTGATTAGTTTTAAATTTGGATCTACTCATTTGAAACCTAGATTTCCTAAATTAGAATTATTTTTTTTACACTAAATTCATCTTTGTCAGTGGAACCCATGTCTCTGATGCATTAAGTAGCATGAGAAAGCAGGTGACAAGGTAAGATCTGTATAAAAGTGATTTATGGACACGACACTCACATGATCTATCAACATGAAAAATAACAGCACCTTTCCATGGAATTTGAGACATGGCCAAGTGTGAACAACACTTGTTAGTCAAGATGAAGACACTGGAATACAGTAGGTGGAGCTCTAGTAGAAAAAAGGGACCAGTGTCCTTTTGCAGGGGGGTGGGTTGTTTGGTGGAGGGGATATGGTTGACAAAATATAAAACAGAATGTGTGTTTTTGTATTAAATTTGATAATGTTCCCCTTGGGTTTCCAGGAGCTCATGGATTGGGCTGAGTGTGGAGCGCACGACAGGGCTTCAAAAAGCAGCTATTTAAAAGTCTCAGTTAACAGGACCCTCCAAACAGCCAAACCGCTTCAAACGTCAGCCAAACAAGATCCACATTGTTCAATGGCATGCCCAAAGTGGCCATAACCCAAGCACGGGCCCATAAACAACTTCTAATTGGTTTAATTATCATATAATTTTAAAAATATGTTTTAATATAGGGTCTATCCTTTTATTTACCCAGAGCAAAGTGGAAATAAGACTTGGGCCCAGTAACAAATTCAATATGTTCATTATGTAAACACCTTAAAGAGCTGCGAGAGAGGGTGAAAGAGTCAAAATGTAGAGATTAAATAAAAGTGTAGTTTTCATTGGAGGGCTGCACATATGCAAAAAGACTTCAAACTAAATGTTTGGTGCTTTGCAAGATAACCCAAACACACTGATGGATAGTTAGAACAATGTCCAAAACCACTTCTGTCTTTGTTGCTGTTTTTCTGAGAGAGCTGACAGATGATGTACAGAGGAAGTTGGCCGAGTGTTTCACAACAACTGCTTCCTTCCTGGATGGAGGATCGAGTGCTCAACAGGGATAAGAGAGGAGAAAAAGGTCAAACTCAACAAAGACACCGTTCAAGAAAGTTGTGTCAGCTCCTCCCTTCAAATTGCGAGCTGCAGAGGAGAATAAATAAACCGCCCGCAGGCTGCTGACCCCTGATCAATACTCTCTCTTTGGACCCTTACTGTTGAGTGTTGACACACAGAGGGCAAGTCGTGCCTCGAATGCTGCCCCCAGAGACGTGTGAGAACACACTGTACCACAATCACAACACACAGGAATGTGCAGCATGTTTACTTTTAAATGCTGCCTCATTGGCAGTCTGATGTGGATTGCCGCAAATTTCTGCTTGGCACAACAACAATGAAAACATGCAAATGAGATGGCAGAGCCCAACCCTGGCCGTGTCTGTTCATGTCTAATGAGTTGGGAGCTGTGGTTACAATCAGAACACCTATTACAGAAATACTACATGGGATTCACTCAAGTGCGGCATGTTGTATAATAAAGGGCTGGAGGGAAGTAAATTTTGCTGTAGACACATTTTTAAATGAACTGATTGAGTTTGTGTTGTTTCTGTGCTAATGATTTTTAACCTCCAAGAATGATAAAACCTACTGACTAACTATTGATTATTTTCAGGAATCATTAATGGCTTGCAGTCGTGCTTTATCTGACAGCTATGTTTTTAGAATAGTTATGTTTTACAGCATTTACTTACTTATATTTTTACTGGATTATACTGATAATATACAGAACAAATCAGTCACTCTTTGGTTTGGCTGTAAGAGTTGGTTGAAATTTTATGCATTATGGAACAGAATAGAGATACACTGTCTGCCCCCCCCAAAAAAATCACACACTAATATTTTGTTTGACTGCCTTAAGCTTTGATTATGGCACGCATTCGCCATGGCATTGTGTCAATAAGCTTATACGATGTCACAATATTTATTTCTGTCCAGAGTTGGATTAATTTTTTCTCCAAGAGTATCTCCTTGTATTGATGATGGGAGAGTCGGACCGCTGTGTAAATCTTATACAGCACATCCCAAAACTTGTCAATGGGGTTAAGGTGTGGACTCTGTGGTGGCCAATCCACATGTGAAAATGATGTCTCACGCTCCCTGAACCACTCTTTCACAGTTTGAGCCCGATGAATCCTGGCATCGTCATCTTGGAATGTGCACGTGACATCAGGGAAGAAAAAAATCCACTGATGGAGAAACCTGCTCATTCAGTATATTCAGGTAGTGAGCCGACCTCATTTTTTGGACACGTAATATTGCTAAACCTCGACTTGAGCAACTGAAGCAACCCCAGATCATAACACTGCCCCCACAGGCTTGTATGGTAGGCACAAGGCATGATGGGAGCATCACTTCATCTGCCTCTCTTCTTACGCTGATGCTCCCATCACTGTGGAACAGGGTAAATTTGGACTCATCAGACCACTTTTTCCAATTAGCCTCACTGATAAGTGGTTTTCTTAAGGCTACACAGCTGTTTAGTCCCAATCCCTTGAGTTCTCTTCACATTGTGTGTGTGGAAATTCTCTTACTTTCACTATTAAACAGAGCCATGAGCTCTACTGTTAATTTTTTATGATTTGATTTCACCAAACGTTTAAGTGATCTCCGATCACAATCATTCAAGATTTTTTTCTGACCACATTTCTTCCTTGAAGATGGTGGTTCAATACCATCCTTCCAGGTTTTAATAATGTGTTGGACAGTTCTTAACCCAACTTTAGTAGTTTCATCAACCTCGTTAGTTGTTTTCTTTCCTTGATGCAGGTCAATAATTTGACCCTTCTGAAACAGTGTAACATCTTATCACGACCACAGGAAATGTCTTCAGATATGGTTGTTTTAGAAATGAGAAGCTACTCACTGCATCAGTTAGGGGTAAAGTACTTGTTGCCATCTGAACATATTCATCACTGCAGTAATTATGCAATGGAAGTCCCTTCCCTCTTTGCTTAGTTAAATCCAGGTGGTGACTTTTTTTGGCCAGGCAGTGCAGATCAAAATAGTATTTAATTAAGGTACCATAAGCAGTTTTTGGCCACTAGTGGCGCCATGGAGTAGTGTTTTCAAGAGCAGGCCCATATTTTGTTTACGTATCTGCTGGTAGACACGCAAGCATGCACGTATGCACACATGCATGCAGGACATTTGGCATATTCCTGTAAAAGTTGGCTTTGTTGTTATTCCATTGATCAACCAGTAATGTTGGTAGAGCTTCAGAAGATGTGATGTGCCAGCAATATGTGGGAAAGTAGACTGCTAACTAATTTTAACCTGAGTAGACAGTGCTGGCTTCAAAATATAAACAGAAAACAGCTTTCCTTTCAGGAAAGAAATGCATTTAATATATTTATTAGGCCTCAAAGGACTGGAGATCTCTTACCAAACACAGGGTACCTTTAATCCTGTGATTCTTAATCAAGATTTTAAGTAATATTAGCATAAATATAGTTAGGGAAAGAGTCACAATACAAAAGTTCTTTCAATGAAGAAATACTCTCTAGTTCTGATCTAATTGATGCTATCAGAGTGTCTGTGCTAACCTCTTCAGGAGCTGTCATTGTTTATTCAAGAGAAGTAATTTCCATGGATGCTTTTCGCTGTGGTCACACCTAAAACCACACCAGTAGCTGCCAGCAGTTCCTCTGAGGACGCTGACTGACTTGCACCACCTCTGGTGCAGACACAGATGGATAACTTGGAGTCTGCCAAGATGGATTCTTGTGTGATCTCATGATTTCGCAAATTCAGCTGCCTCACAAGGTAACTGGTTTGCCCCAACATCAAAAACATATATACTGTATGTCAGTTCAATTCTCCAGTCAGTACCCCTGACCATGGTGCTGGCTTAAAACTGGAGTTGGTCACCAGCTGCTGCACAGTGGCTGCCCTCTGCTCCTACTACTAGGAGTTGAATGAGTTAAATTCAGGGACTAAATCTGACTATTTAATTATAATTTATATGGTTGTATATGTCTCAATTAAGTTTTACCTTTACCTTTTAGATACCATGAAATCCTGCACACTAATCCTTTAAATTAATGATGCACAATTTAAGTTATGAGACATACTGTAGCCTACATGACAGACACCAATCTGGAAGAGAGTATTTCATGATTAGTGTTGCATCACTGTGTTACAGTACAGACCCAAAACAAGGGTAGTGCAGAGACGCCATTTCGCCTCCTTTGAGACCAAATGTTATCACGCCAGATTTGTGGCCTCACAACAATTTTAGGCAGCGCCAGAATGAGGGATAAATTGCCTTGAGTCATCGGATTCCTATTAGGGAAAATGTTTGCGGAATGATTGGCAGTGATACCAGAACCACTTTTAAATGGTCAGAGAAGATGAAGGGGGAAAAAGCGATTGAGGCACCAGGTCTGTTCCAAGACTAAATCTGACTGTCAACAATGTTAGCCTGTGATCTGGCGCTCCAGAACGACACACACTGCACGCCATGCTTTTAGGAGGGGAAATAGAGTAATAGCAGGAACCTGATAGTGTTTAGATGGTCAATTCAGCCATTCAGCAGATCCAGAAATTTTCTGCTTAACTGCTGAGGAAGACCAGTGCTGTTCTCACTCTGTTGTTCATTGTGCACGTGACTTGAGGATTAAGACTGATTGTTTTGTTAAACCAGCAATTACAGCACCATGTTCTGTTTATGTGGGATAACTGGGAACTAATAGTCACATCATGAAAAGAACACAAACGCACGCACCCACTGAAGTGGCTTTATTTTGGAAGCCGTGCACATCCTCTCTTGCTTTGTCTTGGGTGAGCTCCGAAACGTGTGTTTCATTTGCAGCTTTGACCTCGGGATCGCGTCATAATTTTCAAAACGAGTTCGCTCCTCATTAGACGTGAGAAAAGTGATGGAGCGACGGGGGGCAAAGAGGGAGAAACTGAGAAATAAAGATAAATGGGACTTGAGGAATCGAGAGAGAGGAACAGCGAGAATGAAAGAGTGTTTTCGGTTGATGTGAGCCAAATGACAGGCGTTGGGACACGAATGTGAAAACTTAATGGGCCTGGCCTCTGAAGTGGGCCTCCCCAGTAAAATGAAAAGCCTGTGGAGCTGGCTCCTGTGATGGATGAAGCGTTGTGCTCGCCGGGCCCTGACAGATTCTGGGAAAGCGCTTGAGCCGTCTCCGGTCCTGATAAAGAAATAAGAGGAGAGCCGGCGCTGCTCGTCTCGCTCCTGAGGTGACAGAGGAGCTTTAAAATGTGTTGGATTTTCCCAGACAGACTGCTATTATCTACAAAGCTGAATGACGATGATGTGATCTGCCTGCGCCCTTATTTTATGACAATTATAGGATCAATAATTTAGTTTGTGGAAACCATAACCAGAAACATATACTTGCCTGGCCACAGTGACAAAGTTGCTATTCTTCTATTGAAACAGAGACCAGAGGCCGTATTACAGAAACTTCTCAATTTTGAGATCCTATCTTAACTGTTTGGTAACCATGGTAATTAGGGTTAGTCTGATTTACAAAAAGAAACCACATTACAGATGAACAATTCCAAGTCAATGCTTCTATCCTAACTAAAAAGAGACTCTAGCATTCAAAAATGAGTATTGCAGCCCAAATAAAAAGTTGGAGCCTCAGATGGTATATTAAATAGGTTGCATCTCTGTTCATTACATGGTCAATGGTTGAAGCGAAATGTTTACCTCCGCCCCCTCCTCTCCAGACTCAAAGTTCTTAACAGGAGCACAAGATGAGCACATTGTATTGTATACAAGTTTATCACCTGTTTATAAGCCTGTCAATTATCTGTCAATGTAAAGCTAAACCTGTTATCCTGAAAACAAAAGCCTACTGTTCTGAAAATATACACTCTGTTGGTTTTCAGTAACTGACAGCCTCTATTAACGTATTAGTATATTTAACCATTATAAACTTTTAGTGCTTCGAAAATGATTTCCCATAACTCATAAACAGACATTAATGTACTGTGTTAATTTTAACTCTAATAAATGTGAAATGAGCAAACAAAAAACAAAAAGTTCCAGACAGAATGGACATTTCAAAGGTGAACACGCTGGCTGTAGTATTGTGTCAGAGAAGCTGGTATTTCAACTTAGCATGTTTTCTTCAGGGGAAACATCTTTCCTTCCATCTTTTATGGAATTTCATGGTTATTTTATGGTTTAGTACAGTAAATATATTACATATTTCATGTTTAAGACAAGTAAAGTATATTGCTCATTCATCATAACTTCCCAAAATCTTAAATAAACTCTTCTAACTTTAGGATAACCATGAAGCTATATTCATTTTAACTTTTCCACCTATAGTAGTAGCTAAGTTACTAACTAGCAAACAGTAGCTAACAGTAGTGTTTACTAACTGTTTAATCTGTATGGCTCTTGATGCCTTTATGCAATAGATACTGTCTATGGCAGTTCTGTCTGCCACTCTCTTTCTTTCATCTCCCCTGACAAACATAAAAGTTGATACACAATGTTAGATTGAGTATTCATCTTTTCCTAACCTAAGGTAAGATAGGGTGAAGTAAGATATGATAGCAAATCTAAGTTATGATTTGCTTCTGTAATACTAAATTGGGAAAAATCCTATCTTAGGCTCTTCCTATCTATCCTTAAGACCTAAGATAGGAAGTTTCTGTAATACAGGCGCTGGGATTGAGCCCACATCTCCCTGTTTAGGAGATGTCTTCAGTCTGGTTTCTAATTGGTACCATCTCCTCTCAGAGTGACATCACTGGAGTCATGGCAGAAGTGATGGGGACCAGATGGTGAAGAGAGACTCAGGAGTGACGAGCCACTCCTGAGTCTCTCTTCACTTCTCATCCATGTGGTTTCTTCTGGTCCTTTGCTTATCTTATCTGTCAGATCCTCAGGGTTTCATCCTTCTCTGCTGTTGCCATCAAAATGTTTTTTATTGCCTTTGGTTTCCAATACAATTGCTCTAGACTAAATCAATATGAGTTCGCTTCAACTCACACATCTTTCATGGTGGCTGTGATTGATTGCACGGGATCAGTTGTCTTTTCATACAATAGATAGATTGATTTGGCCTCACAAGATTGTGCTCTGACTTTAGTAAAGTGGCTTGTGGTGGCTTCTGCAAACCTTCGACCTCTAATTAACACCCGCTCCGCCCTCCCCTTCCTCCCTCTCTATCATTTCCCAAAAGTGATCCAATACAGCCCAAGCAGAAAGCGTTGCTGTCCTAGCGAAGGTCGAACCTCTTCAGCCCCTCACACTCACACATACAAACACACAGAAGTGAAGACACATTGATTCTAGGAGCTGGTGTTCATTTCAGATTCCTGTTAGGATCCATCCACCTCATTGATTTCACCATCTCCTCTGATTAGGCAATTGAGGGCAACATACCAGTGTTCCAATAGGTCTGATCAGGAAGACTTGCCCCAAAGGACAGCTGATAAAAAGACAAGAGGAAAAAGTGTAACGCCTGGGACACGCTGCCTGTGTGAGCAGGACATTCGTATCTCTTGCTTTTCATTTCAGCGCCCATGTTAACAGGTTCGAACAGCCACACGACCTAACAAAACACATAGAGCAACGCAAAGGATGATGTATACTTAAAAATCACCCCACTACAAACTCATTCCTCAATCACCCACGTCTGAACTCGCCGCAGCTTCATTCTCCCTGGAGTCATAGTACTCGTTGGAGCCAAGTTAAACCACTTCGGTACTGAATTCCCTGTCGTCAAACTGGGATCCTTCGGTTTCTGAGGCTGTGTCCAATTCTAATAGAACCGCTTACTGCAGCTGAGGCCTGTCCATTTGCCCCCTTGCCTGGTTCCGGTTCTGATGCCCCCCACTCTGAAAATTCAAGATCGACACTCTAGTTCTAAGTGCCCCATATTGCTAACAACTTCAGTGTCACAAGAGAGGAGGTCCATGTTGCAACAGTCCCCTGACAATGAAAGGTGTGCCTCCCAAATGGAGTTTGAGCTGGGGTATTTTTTGTCTTTCTGTGACTAATACATGAATGAAAACTTGTGTGACTAAGACTTTTCTCATTGAGAAGACACAACAGTTTAGTCAACTGTTAGGGGACAGCCACAGAGGAAAGATGGGGCTGGCAGTGGCAGCACTGCAGCTGTGTAGTGGGGTAGCTGAAAAACACAGGTAGAAGTAGGCAGTGTGTCCTGGGTGTAAGAGAGGGAAGGACAAAAAAAAAAAACTGAGGCCAAAGTTGACCAGTCTGGCATGGCACATAATGCAGCTGCAACAGCTGCAAAGTCAGCACTTGACAGTGATTCCTTGATTTCAGACAGCTGGCTTCATATTTCTAGCAGGCAACTGTTGCCTTTTTCATCTGTAGCGAGCCAGCTAATTATGCTAATGTTAGCTTCATGAGTTGGTTTAAAAATGCTGTCTGCAACTGCCATTTACAGTGTTTCCAGCTCAGCTAAAAGTGAGAATCTTGTAAAAGAAATCTTAAACATACACTTAATGACCACATACATGACATCATGAATGACATCAAAAGAAAGAGGCTACAGCTAAGTCTGCATCACCACTCCAATTATGATCCATGAAAATAACTGTAGAGTTAGTCCTAGTATTTTAGGTATGATTAAAAATGTCACATCAGGCTGTTATTTCATTCGCACACAACCCTGTTTGGCTTAGCTGACACAGTGAGCTAACAGGATGTTACAGTACGTCCTTTTCTCATAATTCAAGAGAGGACTTTTAGGATGAGGAACCGCTGTGATTGGCAAATATAACGCAATCCCGGGTAACGCTGGCGGGAGCTTCTGGAGTTCAAACCCAACAAAAAGCAGGACAGAGCTGCTAATGTTACCCGACACTCTCAAAGCATGCAACACCGGCCTCCACGCAGCAGGATGTACGTTGACGTGCTTCTTGGCCTTCGAAGTAACACTTGCTTCCTACTGCAGGCAGCTTGCTAGTTAGCCGGAAACGCAAAAGAGTGCAGGTTTCTTTCGAGGAGATGGACAGTCTATGGTTTTTAGAAGGCCACCAAAGGACATTGCTGAGGATTGCTAGTACTATTGGCCAGTGCATAGCACCTTAGATTGTGGGGAAATCCAACATTTGACAAGCCTGTTATGTCGAGGTTTGATTGCCAAGCTATGATTAGATAATTGCTGTGTGGGGGAAGGGGTTTAGCAAATGGTGAATTAATTATAGACTTAAAAAAAGGAGCAAAACAATGCTTGTATGCCTACAGTGACACAAAACAAAGGATTTGTGGTTTATACAAAGCAGTAGAATGTGTTCTGCTCAATGGTTTCCAACCCAGAGGACAGAGAGCAGACACAAAGCCTGTCTGTGCCCACGACACAGATCACATGCAACGACCTGGAACTGCTTCTAAACACACAGCCCAGACCACAGAAGTGGATCCAGTCACAGTAACAGAGGAAAACTGTCCAGGCATTCTTCCCTGTCTGTGTCAACAATGACACACCTCTGCTCCGGCTCGTCCCCTCCCTCCTCCTGCTGTCTTTAAAGCCCCGACAGAGTGAAAGAGACAAAACAGGCCTGTGTCACACTGAAGAGCCAAAACTCTTACAGTCCCAAATGCCTTTATTCATGGCGCTTCACTCTCTAGTGCTGTCCTTAATCCCAGCCTTGCTCGGTCTCTGTGTGTCTCTCTTTCTCTCTCTGGTCCCGCTTGCGTTCTCTCTTCAGAGGGATAAAGCAGCAGTTGAAGAAGTAGCCCACCCTAGGGGTTGAAAGCTTGTATCCCATCCAACCCTGAAAGCTGTTTTCACTCAAAACATTGTCAGCGTGCCCAAACATGTCAGAGGAAGTTATTTGTAACAAGGGGGATAGGGAACTATCCTTTAGATCTGTCATCAGGCTCTGGAGGAGGAAGCTCGCTGCTCACTGGCCGCACGCCTCCACCAGCCAATCAGAAGGCAGGAAAGAAAAATAAATAGGAGGCTCTGTCCCTCAATGGACGGATCACGCCGGTGGTTTCATCATCCTCCTGGCGTGTCGAGTGCAATGGCAACAGTGTCTCTAAGAATGTTTGTACTTTCTATTTTCTCTCTGCTCTTCCTTCACTCTCATCTTTCCCACTGGTGACTAACTTAAACACAGCACATGAAACGTTATTCATTAAGCTGGTGTGGTGTAAATTATTTTAAACTATATCACGGTGCATTACATAATCAACATAATAAAGCAAAGGGGCTGCTATTTTGGAAACCTAATATACTGTAAGTATTATCTTGGCATGGCATTAGACGTTTTGGCCTCAACTTTATGCATAAATTCATAATGCATAAATTCAGCTTCCAAGAATATTTTACAGTGGAACCTATGTTTTGCTAATGGTGCGTTTGAAGGCATTATAGGGATAATCCAGTGATTTAGTTTTGCACTTCCATTAAAGTCTCACAAATGACAGATTTAAAAAAGATGGTCAAAATTGAAGCAGTAAAGGCCAATATATCTTAACTTTTAGTCCCCAGTATGGGTCAAGCTCCAAAAACCCCCTTTGCTTCTTAAATGCCGTAGGTTTTCTGTTACAGTATTCATTTGAAATGTCAAGCCCAGTCTTTGTAAAACCACAAGACATTAAATATGTTTTACAGGTTGAGTATTACTCTTCATGATGAGAAAACAGAACTTGTTTAACTATGTAGTATTACCACCTCGTATTTGTATGCTCCTGTTAAACAGTGAGGTTGCAGTTTATATCCATCTGTCTGTCTGTCTAGACTCATACATGTAGTGAAAGAATTAATAAATAAAAGTTATTAAATGTGGTTTTTTTGGCTAATTAGAAGTTACTTTTAATTGATATGTATGATTCCAGTGAATAATCCCCAGTGAAAAACATGCTGTCTTCACCTAGAGAACATTTTCACAAAGGAGTACAGAGGACAGGCAGACAGCTTAAAGCTTTTTTTTTGCAGAATATTATGATGCCACAGGGTTTTAGAGGTCACAGTGGCATTGACTTTTGACCTTCAGCCACCAAAATTTAATCATTTTATCAACAAGTGTAAGTGGACATTTGAAGAAAATCCTTTCAGGTGTTTCTAGGATATTATGTTCTCAAAAAGAGAGGACAGACTTAAGGTCATAGTGACCTTAATCTGTAACCACTAAAATGTACTCAGTTCATCCTTGAATCCAAGTGGACGTTCTTCAGATATCATGTTCATGAGAACAGGATGGATGGGCAACCTGAAAACATAACGTGCCCACCCATGACATGAAGGCGTTAAAGTGGTGGAGGATCATTTTAAAGATGGAGTAGGTAGTTTGTCTCTGATATCACTGGGCAAAAAATCCAATATAAACTGTCAGCATACTGTAATTCAAGTGGTCTCAAACTTTTGCACCTCCTCTTGGCTCTGTTTTCAGGTCTACCCATGACAGGAGACTCTGGCCAATTCCATTTCAATAAGATCATTGATTATTGAGTCTCATTTCCAGGTTGTCAAATTTAAAACGTTTTGGGTTGGGAGCTGAGACTCAACAATCAGCTGTCTCAGAATGACTTACTGCACCTTTAACTAGTAAAGTATCACAATCTTACAGACTCTCTCTGACAGAGATGGAAGCAGCTGATAAACAGATGTAAAACAAATGATCTCCAGAAATCACAACAGAGTATATAAATGAATTATAATAGTTTGCATCTACGCAGAGGCAGAGCATTTCATTTTGTACTGTTTGTGATGAAGCAACAACATCCATACCGTGAGTCACCGTGCGACCAACCAGCTCACTGGGCGTAAAAACAAACTTTATTAAAAGATCACAGGCGCAAGGGCCGACAATAGGAGAAGTCATCAATCAAAGGTGGAATGGCTGCCATGGCATGTGTAGCGTGGTGGGAGGCTTGGTTGGAAAAGCATCACAGAAACTGACTCATGCTTTTCCAGATTTGTCGGTGCAGTTCTCTCGCGTCTCCTCCTCCCTAATCAGGAATGTCACAGCAATCTCAGAAAATGTCAGTGGCTGATTGTTGATCGCTGACAAAAAAATCGATACAAAATATGAACACAAACAAACGCGAATGCTGCATTGTACAAATGTCGGCTGGCGTGCTGAAACATGCTGAAACATGCAGTGAGTGACACACTACTCTGCATGCACGCAAGCTTTAATTCATGAGCACAGTCATTCAGAAATCTGCAGGCACACATGCTCTATCACATCAACACACGCACACACACATAGGAACTGCACCAAGGCAAGCTGTGCCCAATCAATTGTTGTAACCATTATTCAACATATGTGGCTAATTTGTCCCTGGCAATTTCCATCATGGTTGGGTGATGGTCTACAGAGAGAGATAGAACAAAGCTCAGGCCGTCACATGACAAGTCCCGACCAAACCATCGCAGCCACAAACACACAGGATAAATGTCAGCACTTTGACCAATCCAGCCTCCCATTCTGCTTCTATCAACACACACCAGCACAATAAATATTAGCAAGGATAATGGTGGTGTGAGAGAAAGCAGCAAAGTAATGGCTCAGGCTGGAGCTGCTAACACATCAGAGTGTGCCAGGTAGAAAATGTGAAACGTCTGATGTTGCACTGGAGTCATTTAACTAAATTAACCCAATTTAATGTGTTGGAGCCTGTGGTTGGCAGAATATAAAGAGAAGAGTCACTACCTCGTCCACACACATTTGTCAATGCAGGCGGACACACTGACAGATGCTTATGCGCGCGCACACACACACAGGCTCTGTGGGTAATAGCGGCTGCATGGGTGTTAGAGGGGCGCCACTGTGGTCGGACTGGGCTGTCTGGGAGCATAAAGTGGCCTTCTCATGGTTCCCCACTTGCCTGGGTGGTCTGACTCTGGTGTTGGTGCGTGTGTGTGTGTGTGTGTGTGTGTGTGTGTGTGTGGACAGGGACGGACATACACTCGTCCTGCAAAGGTGAGATGAGTGAGTGTGTGTGGTTGCAGAGGGTGGCAAGACAGCCTGGGCAGTGCCCACACATGGAGTGCCACAAGTCCCACTGACCATCCTACACTCTTAGAAATAAAGGCTCTTACTTGAACCATCGAGGGTTCTTCAGTCTCTCAGTAGAACCATTTTTGGGTTCTGGTAGAACCTTTAATAAAGCTTCCACTTGGAACCTGTTCAGAGACTTCTACCCAGGGTTTCAACCCAACATAAAGAACCATCTGTGAAAAGTTTTACCCAGAACCCCTTTTCCACCAGACGAGCTCTGGTTCTCAAACCGATTCCTTCCAAGATCTTTTGAATCTCGGTGCTCTACCAGTTCCACCAGTTTTAAGTGGAACCATTTTAATCAAGGATGTATTCAACAGAGAGTGCTGCACAACCCGTATGGGATGACACACCCACTTTGGTTTCCAAGGAAAACCTGCTATTTTCAGAGAGGTTCTACAGACAACCCTTCCATGTTGTTATGGTTTCACACTGAACCCTCTCCGTGGGTCATATTCAGGATCTTTTGACCTCCTAAGGGTGCTGACAAGAACCCATCCAAGGTGTCCTGTCAAGAACCCTTTTATTTTCCAGGAATTTCATCTAGAACCTAGCCAGGGGTTTTCCCGAGAGCCCTTCTTTATTTCAAGGGTTTTACCTAAAACCCAACCAGGGTTCCACTCAGAACTGTCTTATATTATGGTACAAAGAACCCTTGATATTGAGTTCTTTAATGATTTCAAGAATCCATGAAGAACTCTTTCTTCCAAAAAGTGTTCTTTGGATGAAAAGTGTTCATAATGAAGCCTTTAGTCTTAAAAATAACTCTAGACTGATTTGTCTTTCTTTTAAAAAGGTTCCTGGTTCTGGGTTAAACTTCAGCTCTTTAGGAAGAACCCTTTTGTAACTCTTATTTCTAAGAGTGTATTAAATACACACACTCGCACACACACCCAGCCCCAGTCCATGCGGAACAAATATTTTGACAGAGATGGGTAGACGACGGGGCGTCTCCTCTCTCTCTCTTGCTGGGTTCTTCTGGTGTTAGACCCGGCTCAGCACAGGATGGCCTCGGTATGCCCAAACAGGACCTGAAGAAACCTCAGCCCCTTTTAGAGTCACTCAGCCCCCCCCCCAAAACCCCGAACCCCGCCCCGACGACTCTGGAGGCAAACGCTAACACTGCACCATCAGACGGTGGAGCGAGGAGGACAGCAGATTCCTTGGGTTTCTAAGTTGTGGCCAAAAGGAAAAAAATAAACATTTTCTCCTTCCAATGAGATTTCAACAGGCAGATATACTGCCTGTCGCCCTTCCAGTTACATTGAAAAAAAGTGTCATTCTCTCTCTCGCACACTCTCTCATAAGTGCCAGACTATTTTGGTTTCCCAAAATATTTTCTAAGGCCTGAAGAGCTGCTTTTATATATCTGTCGCCCGTGCTGTTTGAAAGTGAGAGTGTCAGCTGAAAAGGACCATTCAGTGGCCAGAATCAAAGTGTGTTGGCCATGTGAAATGGTTCTCTATTGAGAGGGAAGGCCACCTCAGTCCACAGAGCAAAATTATAGCCTCACATCACAGCATCATGTCCGTTACCTTAATCACTGCTGCTCATGTTTAAATGAATCAAGTCATTCGAACATAATCAGGCCGCTGTCGCTTTAAGTAGCTCTCTTTACAGCAGATACTGACTCAGTGGTTCACGCAGACAATCAGTTACTTGCATTTGATGCTAGTTTATTTCTTCTATTTCACTACATGTCAGAAGGAGATATTGGGCTTTTTAATCCATTACATTTATCTGATATGCAGAATAAGACTTTTCCTAAAAAACACAACCAACATACGTAATTATGATGTGTTTACATTGTAAAATAGTTAAACTTGCGCCATCTTTATTGACTCGGACACTAAAAACCTGCTTAAATCGTTTACTTTTACTTATAATAGGAGTATTTTTACATTTTGGTATTGCTAACTTTACTTAAAGATGCATTCATTGATTTTTTTGGCTGCTTTGGGGTAGTACAAAAAGCTGAAAATACAACATTATATTTTTATCAACTTTTAAAGCTTATTGTACATGTCCAGCAGACAAAGTTGATATTGTGTTTCTGTACAGCTGATGACTACAAGTTCAATATTCACTCTGGTTTCACTCAGCTAGTTATTAATTTTAGCCTCCTTCACGCACAGTTCCCAGATTTTCATTTGCAGCCAGATTCAGGAACATTTCCATCTGGCCCCTTTTCATACAGGCCGTGGCTATGCCAGAATAAATAGGGCAAATGACAGTCCAGCAGATGGCGGTAATATAACACTTGTGTACGCCAACAACCAAAAAACTCAACAGAGGAAGAAGAAGAAGATGGTGCAAGGCCGAATCTAGTATGTGTATGCAGCAAGTAGTAGTGAGTATTTTCAGGAACATAGCTGGTGAAGAGCTGGTTTTGTCTGGGGACTTTTATAATGTATTTAATATTCAACAGATTTGCGAGACAAGTAATGTTTTTTGATAATATACTTAAATCAGAAACAAGAAAAGAGAGTTGGATGTCTGGAGTTGTGACTCCAGTTGCTGTTGGAGTTTTGTGATTGGAAAACCCTTTCTGTCAGACAGATGTAAGCCTTCATGTGTTTATCCCTTATCTTCCTTCCAATTTTCTTCTGATTTCCTTCCTCTCTGACATACCTGACATATCCCATGTTTCTCAGTAGTTATGGTCACCAGCGGCTGGTAGGAAACGTACCATTACCTTTTATAAATAACAGATTTCTCTGACATTGCATGTTCTAGCTTTAATTAAAGAGTCTGAGTATTTCACTTTATTTTATCTAACACACAGACCAGCCAAACTTTTTCTCTGCAGTAGGTTGCCACATTTGAAGGCCATTCTTCATCCTCACTGCTGTATGACTCTTCATTCTGGAGCTGACACATCAGACAAGATGCTTTTCTGTTTACATGTTGTTTCTCTGCCTCCTCCATGCATTCATGCAGGCAGAGTTAAGGGAGCACCATTCATTATTGATCAGGCTATTTCCAAATGTCCTTATTGAGTAATAAACAGTCATTCATAGACAGTCGGTGCATTAGTGTCAGCAGGAGCGCCAGGCGGACAGCAGAGGCCAATCAGTCACCATCACTTCCAACGTGACGAGACTGATTATAGGTTATTATTAAGCTGTATTGATTAGTGCCAGGGGGAGCTAAGTGTGCTGGAGAGAGACTGTTGAACTGTATAGGGAGAGACTTTTACAGCTCCCTGCACTATAGTACACTGTGCAGCAGTAATGTGCACGATTGTACAGTTAAAGCAGCTTATAATCTTTGACAATAAACTCAGTGTTTACTATCATGCTTTGTTTCTGGCCTTGTATTATAACACAGAGTTTCTCTGGGTGTTTTTCTCTCTGGGCCTGTGTCAGGGAAGTCATATTTACCATCAAATTCCATCAGTGGTTTGTAGCTTTTATCGTCACAATAATTATGGCTGTCCATTTATTGAATAAACTTTTGAAGCGGTAGCACTCTGAGATGCCAGAGCCACCCCAAACACACCACTTTTGGGGGCAGATGGAGCAGCTGACAGGCTTTGGCAGCTATGTGGGTAACCTACCCTGCACCACTCTGTCCACACATACACATACGGACAAACACACACACACATACACACACCATTCTCTCCTCCAAACCAATCATTATACCCATCCTGCCCACAGCTTGAGAGTCCTCAGGTCCACAGAACATACTTAGTTGTGGTTGAAGAAGCACTTACATCCACTCAGCACTCTGCCATTCCCTGCCCAAGACGATGCCGTTCTGGTGGGGGAGATCTTCTTTTACGAACTTCCTGCGATCATCCATCAGCCCACTAAAAAGAAATGGGTGGGTACTGGTGGCCACAGTCTCTAACCTCAAGAAGAGCCTAATGCAGAGGGGCCTTTCTGGGCCAGCTCCTCGGCCACCGTTGCATAAGAAGCGATGCCATTAATTATTAACGCTCCATTGGGTTTAATATTTAATGGTGGCGACATGTAATTTACACTTACACTCGAGAAATCACGGGGTACAGACCAAAATAAACAAGTGTATTTGTTCCAAAGAGTGCAGAGGGTGTTATACGAATCCTATCCGGTGGGCTCAGATTTCACTGATAAACTTCCCTGTAAAACAGCGACTGTCTCAATTTAAATCAGATTGGAAAAGTTTGGAACTAGCAGATTTTTAATACACCATTCATCAATGTGACCAAATTAATAAAATTCAAAGGCGATTCCCTTTTAGCAAACCCAGAAAAAAGATTAATCGTTTTATACAATACTGCTTTTGATGACACCATTATGAATGGGTTGCTATTTTAGTACCACACTGCTCAAATCAAATGTGCCTCTGAGCTGAAAGTATTATAATATATCAACTAGTAGCACAGCAACAAAACAAAGACACGAGGGTTTTGGACAACAATTAACCTTCTGATCTAACATCTCTGAGTCCACTGCATTAGAGCCACCATGTTCCCTGTACCAATGGTATTCTGTATGAACCTATACTGAGGTCCTCTTTATCTGGACCACAGATAAAAAATCGTCTGTCAAAGAGCAGGGGCTTCAGCCACCGAGGCTTCAGCTTTAAAAACAAAAAAGTTGACTCATTTCAGCGTAACTTAACTCAATAGATTTTGAGGTTTTGAGCCAAACTCACACTCATAAGTCAGTTTTACCAGCTAATAATATTATTAATCAGTGTAAATAATTTTTGAAATACAAACTTTTTGGATTTCTAAAACTCAAAGATTAAAGTTTATCCAAAGAGGGAAAGTTAAATTATCTCAGCAAAAGATTGCTGTCAGCAAAATTTTGTGTTCTTTATTTCAAAACATAAGAGTTGGAATCAAAACTTAAATATCTAGTAAAGGCAATTGCCTTGAAATTTTGAGCGATCCTATCTTTTTTGCAGAAACTCCTGTCTGTTCACTTTTGATTAAACTGTCCCTGTGACTGAGACATGGCTGTAACCAAGGATTTAAATGAGGTGGTGAACTCTGCGTTAACACCTTTTAGGGTTACAGATGATGTGAACATGTGTTGTGAATTTGGGAGAGCTGCATACTGCCATAAGAGAGCAGAGTGACCTCTGACACAGGTAACACCTCCTAATTTGTCCTAAGGAGAAGTTAACGAGGCCTACTGGGGAGAGGGTCATTAAAGTGAGGGCACTGGAAACCTCGCTGACAGAGACAAGGAGCCTGTGTGTGTATATGATGAGTGAGGAGTCTTTTAACAGCGTTTATGACATTAATGCATGCTTTTTTAGAGAAGATTTTTTTCTTCCAAACATTGTTTTCTGCAGAATGCAACATACAAATAATATTGGGGAGTGAAAACTGTCATAATGGCACCTGTACTACTGTATAATGTAAACCAGTACAACACATTATTGACAGAAACTGATTATTAAGCTAAACAAAAGTAATATTTATTGCTGGGCTTTTGTAGACTTTATTCTGCTATATACATGCTTATTTTATTATGTCAACAACTACCTTTATCAGGCTGCAGTGGAGGAAAAAGAATTCAGATCATTAAGAAAAGTAACAATACAGCACAATAAATGATCTCCTGATAATGAAAACCCTGCTTTCTCAATGGTACTTAAAAATACTGGCAACAGAATGTATTTAAAAGTTCAAAAGTAAAAGCAGTCATTATATAGAATGATGTCTCTTAATCTGTCAATGTAATATTAGTTGGTTCATTATTATTGATGCAAAAACATGTAAGTAATTATTGTTTTAATCTTCAAATTGGATTTTAAAGTTAATAAATATGAATCTGAAAAGTATCTAGTTACTATAGCTGTCAATAAATATAGTTATAGTGGAAGAAAAACAGCATCAAATAGAAATCCTTGGCAAGATTTACAGGCAGGAAATAGCAGAATATGGCAGAAATCAAATTTAATATTCATTAGTAGTTAGTTAGTTCAAAATAAATTCCATGTGCATTGAAATCTCAGTAATATGTTGTGTTAATTAAATGGAAAAACACATTGGAATATGCTGTAGATTTCAGAACATGACAAGAGTAATGTCATTCTACTGCATTATTCTATACATTATAATAAATTGCATATTTGACGCTAGCCAGTAACAATATTAGATTTAATTTGCTGTCATTGGAGATGTGTTACCATGTAGAAGATGTGATTGTGACTGAGGAAATTAGGAAATTTAAGTATGCAGTTACAGCAGGGTCCATGAGAGTTATAGTACAAGGCTCAAAACTTTTTCACCACCTTTCCAAAACTGGAACAAAATGGGAGCGCTAACATTGTGTCACATGAGAGGAGCTAGCATTGATCTCTTGTTTTATTGGCTACACTGGGAAGGTTGCCTCCAGATGTGTCTGCAGTCATTTTTTGTTTATCAGCCTTGTGAGCGCAGGCATCAGCTGATGCTGATATCAGCCTGCTTTATCTGTTGATCGATTATTTGGTATATCACTAATAGCTGTAAGAATGTTTTCATTAGTGTACAATCATCAACAGTTTTGTTTTCGGTACTTTAGAATGAGCCCTTTACATCTACAGAGGGCAGGTATCTGCTTCCATGGAGGCCGGCCTGTTGAACCGCTGTGTTTCTACAGTAGCCCAGAATGGACAAACAAAACACTGGCTGTACATAGCACCTTTCACATTTTTTGGGAATTTTGTGGCCACCATAGGTTGTCCTACATGTGAGGAAGGTGAGGGTGAGGGGAGACATTTTCAATCTGCAATCTTACCGCAAGGTAAGAGTACCTAAAGTACCTAAAAATTGCCCTGACGGTGCCTTTCTTGAGTAAACATACCTTCCACCACTCTCAGGATGTGTTACGTCAAAATATAAAAAAGGCTATAATGACACAGTAAGTTCACCGTTGTGTGGATTACAAAGCACAAACAAATTATAATGAAAGCAGGTGTGGCTCAAAAGATAATGTTCCAATTAGTATCCCATCATGCTCAGGGAGTGTCTCCCTGAAATTGTATCCCAGACAACAAAAACAGAGGAATCTGGGTTAGGAACATGTCATGATGATTTGGTTTTATTGTGGTGACCAAACACCCTCATGACAGAACTTAGCAGTTACATATACTGTAAACCTAAATATACTGTATGTACCTGTGTATGTGAGTCATATGTTTTAAGGGCCTTTTTTTTTTTTTTTGGAAAAATACAACTTAATGCTTATTATGCAGTCAGTGGACAACACAAAGCAGTACTAGAAACTCACATGTTCAACCATTCGTTAGGTCTCTTATGATCATACGACTTTTCCTTAAGTTCACCTCTCGTGCACCCAAAGCAGTGAAACCACACCATATGCTTCCAGGGCAGTGTGCTTACCGCTGATAAACATTCCTCAGACTGTGGTGGAAACAGATTTTTTTTTTCTTTAAGCTGCTGTGTGTGCCTTTGTCAGCCAGGAGCCCTTGACTACGACCGAGGAGGAATGCATGTAAAGCTGAACGGCTCTGAAGGGCCCCTTTTTCAGCTGCTACACCACTGGAGGGCACTGCTCTGTCTGGCTTCACACAGAGCGCTCTTTGTTGAGAGACGCTCTCACCACAGACACTGCGGAAGATTAATGAAGACAAAGTGAGGGTATTAAATATTTGCCACATTTTGCATCACGTGTGGTGGAAATTTCAAACTTATATTTCTTTAAAAAGGGCCTTGGTAATGTACAGTATGATGAGTCATATAAGATAAGAGATCAATGCTGGCTCCTCTCTTCAACCAACTGTTACTGCTATATTACTGCTGTATGCATGCATGCCCTCTTTCAGAAGCCAAAAAAGTTTCCGGCCCCGAGCCCACAACCAGTATCAATCATTAACAATAAAGCAATTGATGAAAAATGATTTAATCTGAATTTTAGTTAAATAAAGCTCAGCGTGATAGCATCAGGAAACAATTGTTTGTTTATTTAGCCAGCATAAATCATAAATCATATTCTTCAGCTTATATTCAAAACCTATTATCATAAACTATATTTCTACCCTGGTCACCCACAACCCCCTGCAGTGAAGGCAACTGCCTTCACTAGATTTTTTTTAAGTTTCTGATTCTGACTCAAAATTTTAAGTCTTGAAATGAATTAACCAAAGTTTTGCCAACCTATAATCTTTTGTTGAGATAATTTACTTTTCTTCTTCAGAACTTGAATCTTTTAGTTTCAGAAGCCCCCCCTAAAATTGTGTGTGTGTCAAAAATAGCTCACAGTGAGCCAGGAACATGATCTGATGTTATCTGGGTGCTTGAAAATCAAATGGTTGGAATTAAAAATATTCAATTATTAACCATTTTTCACCTTCATTTCAAAGAGTTTACTCAGTAATTTTTTAAATCCATTTTTTGGGGAGGGTTGGGTGGGAAGGTGGGTCTGAAAAGAGGAAAAGTAAATAATTTCAGCAAAATAGTATTAGTTGGTAAAACTTTTTCAAAACTTATGAGTTTGAGTTGGACTCAAAACTAAAAAATCCATTGATGTAAGTTACCTTGATGTAAGTTACCAATTTTGAGTTTTCTTAGCCTTTTCTTTTTACAGTTTGGTTCAGCTGAGAAGTGTTCACTATCAGTGTTCAAGGTAAAAGGTGTGTCTGTGGTGTGAAGTACTTTGCTCACCAAAAAGAAAAACAACAACACACAAATGCCACACAGCATGAAGCCCCGTCTACCCCAAAGCTCGCAGCCATGTTTTTCTATTTCCTTTTTTTTCTCTGCAACTGCAGGAGGGTTGCCTACGTTGGAATGCTACCGGGTTTGAGTTGTTTCAAATGAAATAGTTTGGCCTCAACACCTCCGCCCCCTCTAGCCACAATGTCACAAACACTTACATCCTTGATGGAAGAAAAAAAAGCACAGTGTGCAACGACAGTTGGCAGCGATAAAGTGCAAAAAAAAAAAAAAGAGCCAGCTGCAGAGCCAAAGCAGATCTGCTGACTCAGGGTTTTGGACAGCTAGCACTAATGCTACAAGTGCTACTGCAGGACAAAATGTTTGCTGGAAAAAGGAATGGTTGAGTGTGTCAGATTGAAGAGAACTGGTGGTTAATAATTGCAGAAAATGACAGGATGGATGTGGAAATAAAGTGTTCAAAGTGTGTGTAATGTAGGTTAAAAGAACTGGAGGAGAGCTGGCATGCAAGATGATGAAAAAGAGAGCAAAAAGTTGGAAAATCCATCAGAGGCAGTGTAGTATTCTGCATGACTGATAGGCCTTAATCAGAGTATACGATACAGTGATGAAGGTCCAAACCACCGGCAGCCCCGTGCGCCCGGCCATGCGCGGTGCTGGAAGCGACGCCTGCAGAAGCTCTGGCTTTATTGGAGGTGGGCAGACGTTCAAGTTTTTCTTTGACGCTCCACCCCGCAAGCCGCTTTTATGGGCCTGTTTACTAGCATGGGCTTCCAGAGATCTTTATCCAGCGCGCCTTTGATTTGCCAGAGCTCTCATCCCACATCCCATATGCAGCGGCAGAGACACGGGCCTTTCAAGACGCACAAATAGAAATCTGGCAGTCATTTCACAGTCAGATTTTTTTTGTGTCTTCCCCTCTCTCTGTTCACCCCCTTCATTTTATTCCTTTATACCCCCCACCCCCCCGTTTCTCCACATCTTCAGATATAATTACCGAGGCTCTTTGCAGATGTTGCTCCTCTCTCTTCTTCTTCAGATTTGAGACCAACAGAGGGGACAGATAAATTCACTCCGTCAATAAATCACGTTCCTCTCTTATAAACTACTAAGAAATAGCAACTAATAGAAATGGCAAGACCCTTGTCACGACATGCAGGCAGTGACAGGATATGACAGAAACTACAGCATAATGTTAATTGCATGTACGTATTTCCTATGACAACTGCTGTATTACAAAGGCTTCAGCAAATGCAGAGCAGCTGGAGGGGCTGCTGGAGCTTCTACTGTACAATGTAGGTGGTCAGGACCTTACTGTACTCTGCACAAGACACACAAACAGAGGGAGGACATAATCTGCATTAACTGGAACTAACTAGAACTTGGAACTTTATTTATAGGTTATTAAAACAGATGATAATTACTGTAATCCGCAGCTCTTAAAACATAGTGTCATCCTCCAATGCGTGTATCCTTGTAGCTGGGCAAATGTATGTTTGTCATCCTTTGATTGATTCCTGTTAATGTATGTCAGAGCTGTTAGCTCATATTCTGGTCACCTCACATGCAAACTGTGTGATGTCTTTATAAAGAGATGTGGAAGCAGTGGAAGCAGTCTTTCTGGGGCAGAAAAAATAAAAAGGGCACCATTCACCGGAGATATGAAACGGATGAGCCCAACAAACCAGTGGGACTGTTCCTTTTTTCTTTTATGGGTATATTTTTCATTGAGTGATGTCAAAACATTTTTTTTCCTTATTGCTGCTTCAGCTGTAGACTACATTTTACTTCCTCAGTTGGATTATTAAGACTCTCTTCCGTGAAATTTTGTGCACCTTTTTAATGTTGCGTTTTTGGATTACATTTTTGATGAAAGATGGAATCAGTAAGATTTGTCTGAGCTGTTTGTGACCACACCAGAAAGATGGTTTCCAGGATGTCAAATACTGAGGTTTTGGTTGGTAAAGCATCTCAAGCACAGCAAAATAATACATGCAGGAAAACTGTTTCTCACAATCATCTTTTCTTTGTCTTATGAGAAATAAATGAGACTTTCATTTTGAGTTTACTGAAGTCTCATCTGTTTCTCCTAAAATGCCCCTTAGGAGAAAAAAAGGAGCAAAACACAAGAAAAGCAGGAGATCTTTTGCTGAGCTCATGAGTGTCTCAGAGGTTTCTCACTAATGACCGTACGGCTCAAAAAGCCTTTCATTTGACCACTGAGACAAATTTAAAATCTCCTCTAAGACAACCAAGTTAACTTTTAGATCTCACAGTTACCTCAAAAGCTGATTATTTAAAACTAATTTTAGACCAGTGCAGTGAAACAACAA
Organism: Lutjanus erythropterus; assembly: GCF_056507025.1. Taxonomy (NCBI): domain Eukaryota; kingdom Metazoa; phylum Chordata; class Actinopteri; order Lutjaniformes; family Lutjanidae; genus Lutjanus; species Lutjanus erythropterus. The sequence continues at coordinate 6,047,889 of NC_139334.1, forward strand.
AAAAAGAACATTTTAGATCTTCAACTGGACTCACATTTGTCTCGGGCTGAGATGTGACAAAGGCTATTTCTTGGGAGCTGAATTTAAAGTATGAGAAAATGGTCTCATATTGTTCCTAATTTGAGCTCATTTATGTCTAAGACATACAGGCTAGACGAGATCTTATTTTACGCTTGTGGATCATAAGTGAAAGGGATTATTTTTATTTATTCCGTTTATTGTTGCTGTTTTTAAGGAAATGTTGCATATTATGCCTTTAAAGTGACTTTTGTTCTGCATGTGAGTGTGCATTGCTTGAGCAGAAACAGACAGAGACAATAAAAACCATGCGTGCTTAAAACTCTTGTGTAAATGGGACATGTTGAATATATGTATGTTTACTTGATGATACTGAAATAGGTTTTTAAAATGCTAACCTCAGAGCTATCATCGTCTTTTCGTGTTTAGACATCGATCTTAAAGGATAATTATATTTCACATGTGTAATTTTCTTAATAATCATTATTTGTGTAAGTGATTGTTGCAGAACCTTTCAAAGCAGGGAGATGTCAATAGAGATAGCAGTTCAAAACCACTTCCATCAACCCAGACCAAAACAACAAAAAGACCGATCACCAACCAGAGTAAAACTGTCCAATGAGAAAAGTATAGGGTCCGAAAAGAAAAGTCAATACACACACACTGCATATAGCTCCGGCCCAAGGATGAACATCGGACAGGCTGCAATTATCCTGCGTTGACACAAAAACACACTGGCTGTAACTTTCACCTATTGTTAACACCAACCTCAAGTCGAGCGGCGAGCTGGGCTGAGCACAGCTCCTCCCACTCGAGGAGAGAAACCAGACCTGTCCAGACGAGGCCGGAACACCCAATCACAACGGGCCACAACCAGACCTGTCACATGACCAAGGTCAACAGGAAGTTTCAGAACGGGAGGAATAACAGAGCGTTGGGCAGGTTTGGGACAACAGTGAGCGAGTGAGCTTTCCTCTCCTATTCCCACTCTTATTTCATTTGCCATTCATCAAAGTGCCAGGAGCAGCTGCTGCGTCCCAGGCTGTCAGACAGGCAATCCTCAGGTGTGCCTACTCAGCGACTTGGTGACAGCCAACCCAAAAGTTGCCAGTTTTAAGGTGGGAATAGAGAAAGAAGAAAACTGTGGCCCCCAGCTGTAAGTAGGAAGCGAAGCAGTGTGAGTCTGGGCAAGAACACCTCTCTGCGGAGTAATTCATGAACTGCCACAGTCCGGCTGAGAGGTGTGATTTGGCTCGGAGCGGGCGAGGGGTTCTGCATGGCAGACAGAGGCAGGAAGCTCTGACTGAGGCTGAGAGGGTCAGCAAGTCTATATAACGGTTTCCGAGGGAGAGAGAAGTTTAACTGAAACACAGAGCCCCTCGCTCGTAATCCTCCTGTGGTTTCCTTCCTCAGCTCCTTGGCCCCAAACCCCCGTGCAAACACCCTCCATTTTACTGCAGCCCTCTAAACCGTTCTCCAACCCCCCACCCCCTTCAATCTCTTTTTCTTGCTGTTTCTTTTGTGGTATAAAAAAGATGATGCTTATTCGGGCCTGGCTGTGGCCCTGGCTCTGCTCCATGGGAGGAGATGCGGTTTCTCCAGCTGCTGTGAATCCTGCAATGAAGGTCTACGCATGAAGCCATGCTTAATTTGCGTGGTCGAGGCTACGATACACCCCCACCACCACTTCACTCCAACATTTCTCTCAATAGTCTGTATTCCTCTATCATATCTATGCATTAGCACCGTGAAGTCTGCCTTCCTTTTCATGATTTCTGCTTCTGCTTTAACACGTTTTCTCTGCACCAACACACTTAATCAAGGTGTGTGTTTTTTGCCTGAATTAAAGACTTTTTTTTGGAGGTTAGGTCCAAAAAATTGGAGTTGTATTATATTCAAGGACTAAACATGCACATGTTCACACTAACAAAGTGTCAGTCCCTGTCTTACAGATGATTAGTGGGTTGTTTGTAGCCTTAAAACAAGAGTTTGACATTTTGGAAAATGTTTATTAGCTCAAAGATTTAGATGAGAAGAATGATATCACTCTTTTATTGGTATGGTAATTATTAAACTAGAGCCAACTGGTGGCTAGCTTAGCTTAGTATGAAGACTGTAAACAGGGGAAAACAGTCAGCCTGGCTCTGTCTAATGGTAACAAATCTGCACTCCTACAGTTTACTCATTTACGCATTATATCTTGTTAGTCTTATCTGTACAATAACCAAACTGTGTTTTATGTATATTTTATGTATACAAGAATATTCCATGGTTCTGAGCTCCAGGAGGTCCCTGTGTAAAAGTGACCAGGAACAGAATCAGACAAGAATTACTGATGGCAGATGACAAGGTGGTGACATTGTTTCCAACAACGGTCCAGTCAGACCTTCTCTTACAAACAAGGAGATAATTATGACTATATTATCGCTATGAAAAAAGTAAATGCATGTCTTTTAAATATGTAATCTGACTGACAATTTAATTGGTTGAGAATTAGCCGTGACAAGACGTCCACACGACGTCTGACACACAAAGACTTCACGTCTTTTGAATAGAAAAAAAATGTTTATGCCATTTCAATATATCTACATGTAAATTATATTCCTGTCTCGTCGTTCTAAGCCTGTGGTGTTTGTAAAAGCCAAAAGTTTGTCTTTGATCGCACATGGGAGAGGTTTGCCTTCAGGGCTTTCTGCCACAAAGCCATGTGATGTAGTATGAAGAGCGACACAGTCTGTGTTGAGAGAAGGTTGTGGTGGATCAGTGGTTCAAACACAGGACATTCACCCAGAATGCAAAGGTTTGAGTGTGGAACCAAAATTATACAAATTTTTAGACTTAGTTGACTGACTATTTTCAGGTTTTTATGATGCATAAAGCTGCTGTACACAATGTGTACATAAACGTTAGCAGAATAGGCCCTTTGTGATAACAACATATTTCCTAGTAGAAACTGAATGTACTAGGCACAAGAACTGCAAAGAGATGAAGAGGGAGAGTAGCTAGAGAATATGAGTACAGGCTTATATATCCTGGACCAATCTGTTTGTTTCTCATTGGAACAGAGACTCCAGTCTGCAGTGCAGCCTAGCTCATACACTTCAGAGAACATTTCAAAATCACGTTGGTACTTCTGCCAATATTCAAATTTCAATTCAATATGCTATATTGGCACGAGTGGCAGATAAACAATTTTGCCAAGCATCAAGGGTATCACAGTTAATCTGTCTTTCTCTCTCTCTATCTGCTGCGAGTCTGCATCAAACTCTTTATTAATTGACGACGTGAGCACTGTTAACTAACTCTGGAAACAGTCATAGTCACATTCACACTCATTAGCTGCAAACTGATGTGTTAAGTTTAAAGTTTTGAACCAGGTCATTAAATGTCTCGATATTTGCTGGGGCTGGATGAACTAGCTATATATTTAATGTTTTTGTTCTATCTGTTCTACAAGAGCAAAGGCTTTGTAGATGAGGACTAGCTTTCTTAGACTAATAGTGTCTCATGCTAACCTTTCCCAATAGCAGTAGTCTGACGTTGCCTTATATTCTGGCCAGTGTGATAATTTAGCCTCACATTCTTTGATTGTCAAAGTTAAGGCTCTGTACAAGTCAAACTCACAGTATAATTGAACTGAAATGAGAATATGAATGCCAAGAGACCAACTACAACCTATTAGTGAAGAAAATGTGCAGACAAATGGAGCCCTTGCATATGAGCTGAGACACTGCCATGTCCACATATAAGTCCCATTTACATGTCCCACACTAAACACTGCCTACTGTACTGATCAAAACATTACATAAGACTGGTGTGGTGTGGTGGTAGGTTAGGAAGTCTGGCTGCTATCCAGTGGCTTTCTAGAGGCCCTGGCTTCTCTCTGTACATTAGCCAGGATATTAAAGGAAATGCAGGCTGCCACAGGCTCCACTGCTGTGGTTTGCCATCAGCCGGAGCAAATCTGTGTTGCAGTGGCACACTCCCTGCCCAGTCCTGACATACGGGCTGTGTGTGTGTGTGTGTGTGTGTGTGTTGTGGGGAGCGTGGGGGAGTCGATAGGACAACTGCGTGACCACTGTGTTCCGTTCTGTGTGGCCTGTCAGCAGCCGGTCTCTATAGTAATACTCACTCATTACACATAATAATCCCAGAGACAAAGAGGCAGGCAGATGTAGAGGACCCACACAGACACACTCGCACACACTGTTATGCACAGACACTCCACCAGGGCCCCTGTGCGTTCATGGACCATTAGCATAGCTGCAGTGTGAGCTAATCGGTTGTGGCAGTGTTTTGCCGGTGACCGGCTGGGTGGGACAGGTAACATTCAATTACAGCTCCGCCTGGTCGGCACGGAGGAGACAAAAAGACAGCAGCGTTGCGTTACTAAGCAAACACAGGACACACTGCAGAAGGATGGAGAGCGAGAGGAAGTATGCGGAGCCACCCTTTCCTCTGGAGGCTGAGCAGAAAAGCTTCCTAACTCGTCACTGCGCTGGTTTATTTCAATGAATACCACCCAGTGTGTGTGTGTGTATGTGTGTGTGTGAGAGAGACAGAGAGAGACAGCATGTTCATGGCCATTAAAGGGATAGGTCAGATTATTTGACATGTGATTTATTTAGGTACTTATCTATAGTCTGTGTCTTACCTACAGTAGCTGGAGGTCAGTGTGGAAACAGTGTACAGCTGTGGACAAGGTCAGCAATAGATTAAAAAATGTCCACCCAGAAAAATGTATATCAGTTTAAGTGAACACTATATTTAGAATATTATCTCCACTTTACTTTGTTGTTGGAGAGCCTTTTCTGATGGAAAACCGCTGTTATATAAGCCAAATATCAAACCAACCAAACTCCACAGGCAAAATCCATAATTTTACCTCACAGAACACAGGAGTTGCTAGTCTAGCACTGCCTTGATCTGTTATGTTCTTTGTATTATTGTGTGACTGAAGTGAGTCCAAACTATCATTTCAAAGCAATGAAATCAAATAATAACACAAAAACAAACTAACCGATCAAAGCAGCAGTGGATCAGAATCTGCCATATTCTGTGAGGTAAAATTACTGATTTCATCTATGGAGTTTGTTTGGTTTTCCATCAGAAAAGTCTGTTTTCAGTATAAAACCTGCTTGATATTACTGTATTAGTGGATATAAATGGTGATTTCTATAGGGGGAAAATCATATAGTTTTATTTTATGTGGTACAGTATTGTTTCACCTGCTGCCCGCCCACAATTAATTCACGTGCAGTTGACCTTGCATGTATCCGTGGTCACCCAAGATGGTGCAGGACTCTTCCCTGTCCACAGCAGCTAACTGCTTAGCTTCCATGCTGAAACTCACCTCTGCTTCTCATACCACCCCATGTATATCATGTATTCATATTATTAGCTGAATGTATGTGTGCACCGTGTGTGTGCGTGTCTGCAGGGGATTGTCTCTTAATATAGTTAAGCTGTGAAAAACCCCAAAGTCTCTGGCAAGGTCTCACACACACACTTTTTCTCCTTCCTCCCTCTCACCAGAACCATTTATCAGAGCAGAACAGGGGCAGCTTGCGTGTCGTAAGCCTCTTTGGAGCCACAAACAAATCAAGCAGGGCTCTCCATCAAATGAACTCCCCACTCGACTGGCGGTTACATAAAGGTTTACTCACTCGCTGTGTAAGAGCATGTTTCAGTGGGAACAGCTTCTGATTGAATACATCCATACGTACCAGCGCAGTGGAAGAAAAATGACTAAGACTCATAGAGGGGGGGTAATTGTCAAACTTTTTTCACTCCTCCATATGTCAGGGTGTTCAGAAGTTTTATGGCTGATTCCTTTATTTAAGTGCAGGTGGAGGATCCCTGCAGTTGTGAGTCATGTAGCTCAAATGATTTATTTGCCTTTAATGTGACATCCATACTGACCAGCTGTAATGACTGTTATAGCCTGTATGTGTATATATTTTTTCCCTAGCTGGAACAGAACTGGGGTGATGTGATCACAGGGGTCGACCGATTATCGACCTGGTTGATTTATGGAACTGATATTCAGCATTTTTACAACTGTAATATGGTTTTTGATCAACTGCCACGAAGAGATTGGCTCTGATGCATCTGCCTCTCTGTGCAGTCATCATTTAGTCTAGTCACATGTAACAGCCTAATGAAACATGAGCTTTGAGGCATTTCAAGGAAGTTTTGTGTTGCCGGTTGTATTATTTATAAACTTTGACATCAATATTTTTATATTGATTTCAAATATATATGGCCTCCAAATATTAGTAATTGGCTTCCTTGATTACTAGTAATTTGTATTGGCCCAGAAAAAGCCGTGACATTTGACTTTTCAAAACTGGACCAGTGATGCTCAATGATCTCAATCATTATGGAGACCCCAGCCCATATTAAATGAACTGGACTCAAGGCTGGTGGAATTCTATATAAATGGAGGAGGGTCCAGGCGTATCGGCTAGGGCAAATTAAAACATGGGCTCAGAAGATTCGTCTGGTTCCCAGGCTAATTCAACACAGCTTCCAATGGTAAAACACTACTAAAGCATAATATCTCACGAATAACACCTTTAAATAGACTTAGCTATGTTAATTAGCTCATTAATTAAGTAAATAAATGTATTATGTGACAAATATTTTTACAGAACCATGCTGTGCTTGTCTTCACAGGAAACCTGTGGCGTAATTTTGTACTATGAGTCATCATCACTGTGTTTGCAGGAATGTGTCTATGCACTGACAGACAGACACAAACACAGACACCACCATGGCGACACAACAATAATACAGACAGCATGTGCCATAGTGCTGGGACAAAAGAAAAACTAGGGCAGAATTGTGGAATGCTTTCATCCGTATTAGTTTGTTTCAAAATAAATTAATCTTTTTTTATTTTATGGAGGATGCAAAAGACATTTTTCAAGTTGAAGCTCGCCACATTTATCTGTCAAGCCTAATCTCCTTTGCATTCAATAGTCCATTTTTTTGAGTTTTTTTTTTTTTATATCATTCTGTAGCATCCCAGTTGTGTTCCTTATGTATTCAAATCTGAACATTCAAATTCTGATTAAAGTACATCTGTTCAAGTGTCAAAATGATATTTTCCCAAGCCCTTCAAAATGCTCTTTTATACTTAACATTAGATATGGATAAGGAATGAAACATGAATATGGATATGGACACAGATACATATACTGATGTGGATACTTGACCATCTGACCAGATGTAGGTTTCTGCACAGTTGAGGAAGGAGAGGGTGTCCATGCTGTGACCTGTGTCACCACCTTTTGCTAATGGCTGAGTGGACTCAACCATTTGAAATCCCCTCCCCCAAAAATGCAGATGGAGTTGCATCCACCTGAACAATCATTGCCCAGATACAGTAAGGCCTTAGGCTTTACCACAGTAGTCTGATACAATTTCCTTTTGGACTAGAAGATAACTAATCAATATCATCATCCGTCACTCTGCCCTGCTGCCAACCCTGCAGAAAACAGGAGAAGTCTTTGTTGTGCAGTGACCCCCTCACTACAACAGCCTGGTCATTGCTGACCGTGACCACAAGGGCCACGAGGAGGGACCATTCACAATCTGGGGGTCCGCAGCCTCGACAAAAGCCCAGGTCAGCACAAACTGCGCAAACAGACGGAGCAAGGGGTTGAGCCTTCTGCTCTGTGGTCGAGCTACAGCTGGGAGAGTGACTCTGGCAACTTGACCTTCACCTCTGGACCTGATCGTGGCTGTGGAGGACAGAGAGGGGGCCGTGCCCTGAACTGACTCTTGTGACTCTATTGGTAATGGCATTGATTACTGCTCCTGGACACAAGAACTTGGTGAGTGTGAGTGTGTGTGTACGTGTGTGTGTGTGTGTGTGTGTGTGTGTGTGTATTAGTTTGGGAATGACCATGTGTAAGAACTGCTAATAGATGAAATGAATTTATGGCTTTGAATTATGGGGACAAGATGGATGTTGTATGGCTCTGTTGAGTATTTTGAATGATTCATGTTAATGAGAGACACTCAGTACCTCCACGCGTAAAATACAAGTATACAGTCCCTTTGGTCCCTACACCCTCTCAGCTCCATCTGACATCCCTCCCTTGTGGAGGACAAAGGGGCTTTTAGGGCCCTGATGAGGATGCAGTTAGAGTCACGGGGTGACGAGTTCTCTCTATCTCATCTCAATTACTGCTGTCATTAAGGCAAAGGACTGTGAGGAGACAGCAGCCCAGAATGACATTTAACCTTTGAGGATGGTTCTCTACTGAGTGTAATACACAGAAAAGCTGATCGAATTTTAAAAATCTTAAGAAGGCAACGTTTGTTTGTGTATTACCAAATAAATCAATTAAGAAAAGGATCTTTTACAGACTTGAATTAAATGTTATATATGTCATAAGCACTCTAATTATCAACAATTAATACTTCATCAGTCATAGCTATGGCCAGAAGCATTATGTTTTTTGATTGTCTGTCCAATTCTTGTGAACACCACATCTCGACAACCTCACGAGGGAATTTCTTCAAACTTGTCACAAATGACCAACTGGACTCAAGGATAAACTCTTAAGAGTTTGGTGGCCAGAGGTCAAAGGTTAAATATATGGACGTATACAACACTGCAAGGTGGTAATAGGTTCAGCAGTGATAAAGTTAATCAACAGAGGATGGCATGATTATAAAGCAACCAACTCTAAGTGTTTGTCCAAACGTTGGGCTGTAATTTGAAATGAAGTGTATACCCATCCATAGAGGGCCTGGTCTCTTAGGGACACTAGTGCACATTAGGAGACGCCTGCAACTCACACTTCACATGAATATTTAAGAACAAACTGGGACTCTTCCATTTGACATCCCAAAGGGGGTGAAGCAGGCCTCTATATCCTCGCTCCCGCCTTATTGCACTTTCTCCTAACCCTGACCTTTTTCACCTACTTGCACTTCTGTTCCCTCCCTTCCCCTGCTTCTATTATCTCTTTTGTTATTTTCCTACACCTCCAAATTCTGTTTTTTCTTATCCTCACGTCTTACACTTGCCCGCTGTCTTTTCTTTCTGTGGTTTGTCAAAGCTCAAAAGCCATTGAGGCACATGAAGGGATGAGCACTTGTCTTTTCCCTTCTCCCTCTCTCTGCTCTGCCCAGCCAGCAGACTGCCAGTGCGTGGAGGAGATTGAGATGCGGTAGACGATGCGGCAGCTGGTTCTTCTTTTGCCCTAATCACTCCCAGAGAGCCGACCATGGTTTGATTTGGTTTTTTACAGCCCGGCCTTATTTTTCACATCAGCGATGTGAATGCCCCCTCAAACCCTCCCCCTACACTTTTGATCAAATTTGCACCATATGCCTTTGAAGGGAGATGAACCGACTGGCGGGTGTGCTTCTCTTTAACTCCCCTTCCTGGTGCAAGTGGTTTGATCAGGCCCCAGCCCTGATGGGGGCAAGCTCTCCAATCCTGAGACAGTATTATGTTCCCAAAATTGCCTGACTGGAGATAATGAAGGCCTATAATTTTTTGGAGTAGTATTCGCATGCAGAAAGAGGAGGAGACAGGGACTTGACTAAGGATATGCTCACTAGACCGTTACTACCAAATCAACTTCCAGAGGTAGAAATAGTCAGATACGGGCATCAAAGGCAAGGCCACATACATCTAATCACCTCTCGCTTGATGTCTGTCCTTCTACACGTTCCGATTCTCTCTCACTGTGGCAGCCAATGGGATTAAAAGAGTTTTATTTCACCTTGAATTACCACTGTGCGCACCACGCAGTGTAATCCATATTGAAAGACTTCTGGGAAGAGTTTGGCCAAATGGGGAAAGGAAAGGAAGGAGGGAGGATGGTGGGCTGATTGCTGAAATGAATGCCGTGTTGCCCCCATATCTTTGTCCCAATGAAATCCTTCCCTCCTTCAGAAGGAGAGCCAATCAATGCCCTTATCAACTGTCTCATCAGGCCGACTGGCCAAATTAGTCCTTGGCAATTCACAGAGTGACGCATAGTTTGTGTAATCAGGGAGAAATCAACATCTAAGAAACAAGAGTATCCACTGGGAAAACAGTAAGTGGAATAGTTAACTAGAGAAATGGCCAGCGACACAAACTGATGAGGAAGATGATAAAGATCCGAGACAACAAATCACAGCCTTAACATGTACACAGGTACTGAAAGACACCTCATACACAAGATGCCCATTACACTGACGAGTGGAGTAGGAAAACAAAGTTAGATGCATTCATAAATGAGCTTGAAAAGACAGATATGAAAGAAACAATAGTTAAAATACCAGAGAGCTTATCCAGTGGCATTCTGCACTTTCCCCTTCACACAGTTAGATTACACTGACTCACATATTAAGGGCAGGTTCTCAGCTGAAGGCCCAGTTCCTGAATTGAACCACTGCAAGGATGATACTTTATTTCAATTTTTCCAAATGGTCCGGTTTGTGTTCACAAAGGCAAAACCCTAATGGTTCAAGATGGATGGATGGACGATTGGATGGATGAATGGATGGATGGGTGGATGGACAGATGAATGGATGGATATCACATATCATGGAGCACCATCAGGTTCTGTTCATGTTGGTGTTGATCTGGAGCGCCTATCAGCAGACCTTAGAGGACTGCACCTATAAATACCCAGTAAAACATCACGTATTAAATGAATTAATGATACAGGCATTTCTTACTTCGTCATATGTCCAGGTTTGTCCCCTGCCAGTCCACATTTTGGTGACAAGCATGGTACTACTTCACCTGTCACCAAAATAGGAAAAAGTTTTGGCAATTGACCAGTGAAATGACACATAGAATGGTCATAAGTGAACAATCACTGCTGTGATTGGTTCAAATGTTGTTCAACTGCTTGGCCTGCTCCAGAGTGGGGTTAATAGAAAGAATAGAAAGCCAGTACCAACATGCCATTGGTTCCTATACAATCAAATTAGCAAATTTGCCTGCACTGAAGACGCACTGAAAAAAAGATGTTCATGTTATCAACCATCATTATGTGCTTCTTTTTTTTAGCTTTTCAAGTATTGGCTCAGGCACCAGTACCGTTTTAAAAGTGCCATTTCAGGACCATTATCGGAAAAAAATGATACTCAACCTTACTCCAGAGATCACAGTGGTCTGAGATCACCAAGGCAGACCAGAGAGCAGTTGTTTGGTCCACATCAAGGTTCGAGTCTGGCATTCACACCAATCCAAATGAAACCTATCAAGAAGGTAAACAGTCCAGGGTTCAACTGGACTAAAGACTGGTGTGAACCTGCCCAAAGACACTATCAGTGTGCTTACTTTAACATGTCAGTGGTCAGAAACCTACTGAAAAATCAGTAAATGACTTTGAATGTGTGAGTTATATTCCACCCATTCTTGCTAATGGTGAAAAATTCTTTAAAGGTCAACTACAATAGCATGTCTTTCCTCCTCCTCCTCCTCCTCCTCCTCCTCCTCCTCCTCCTCCTTGTCAGTGGCACCCAGGATCTGGTTCCATTTCTCCACTGGCTGTCACAGAAGTTTCCAAACAGCTGTGGAGGTTTAACGTCTGGAAAACAATAGCTTGTGTCTTTTCTTCAGCTCACAGGCACAAACGTCTCTTGGCTTGATTCCTCGCTGAAGTAGTAAGTGAAGAGTTAAGGGGCCTTGAGGGACAGTCAGACTTTGATTACTTGGTTGAACAGCAGCAACACTGAGCTGTTAAAGAGGATAAATACTTCTGTAAAATCGTGCTTTCCAGTATTGCCAGAGCTTAAATCAATAGGTGTGTGTTTTTAGTGTGCATAAATGTATCTATGTTTAAAGAACGTCCCATTCTGCTATGTGCAAGTGTAGTTAAACATCAGCTAACATGCTAGTTGGCCCCTCCGACTGCAGCAGGGCTGGGAATCATTAATGAACAGTAATGAACAGTGCAGAGACGTACTGTAGCAGAGGAGTGTGTCTGTGTGTGTGTGTGTGTGTGTGTGTGTGTGTGTGTGTGTGTGTGTGCGCAGAAAGCATCTTCGATATACTGCATGCAGCACGCCTATCAGCAGGCCATCACTATTGATTTATTAATGCTAGAGAATGCTGCTGCGCTAATTGAATTGAGATCCAGGAAGTCAGTTAATGTAGCTGACAGCGATACAGGAATTTAATCTCCCCAGTGCACAGAATTATGACTCTTCCCTATCTGCGCTGTCAGAGGGATAAATAGTAAATCAATCTTTTCTACAATGGGCCCCACTCAGAGCTTGTGCAGGATGGATCGTAACAACCTCTCTCTGTCTTAAACCATCAACAATCACTACTCAAGCTGTTCAATCGGTTCATTGTCTTGTCCCTGTGAAGATAAATCAAAGTTCTGGAAAAGGCTGCAGCCCAAGGCAGATGTAGTATTCAAACCCCATAATCATAAAACCTGTCATTATAAAAAGACAATGTGCTCACTATAGCCAAGTCACTTGTAACCCAGTAGTTTATAGCCAACTGCATTGTCCAAGTCAGGGCAATCACTCTTATAATGCTACACACTTCAAAATCCACTTCCTGAAGTCCAGCCCGGTCCAGCTGGTACCTCGCCATCACTCTCTACCACTATGCCCTTGAAAGAGTCAGCGTTTCTTTGCATCAGACCACCACCACTACAACGACCACTACAACTTTTTAGAATATCAGAACCACCGCCGCAGAGAGGCTCCAACATAAAGTCATTAATACAGACCGGGTTTAATGTATATGTGTTTGTACAGCTGCTATTTAGCTGCTGTCTGAAGGTAAAGGAGAGCTGTATAGCCAGGACTCTGACAGCGCTGTGAGGCGGACTGTCCAGAGGAGCTAAAGCACAGACGCTGGCAGGCGAGCCAGGCAGGGGCCCGGGGCCAAACCACTACAGTGTACTCAAAGGCACCACCACCCAGCCGGCCAAGGTGTGTGGGCCCGCTGGCGGGGATCGGATGACCCTGGACAGTCAGCGCGTAGATGTGCACGCACTGAATACAGTGTGTGAGTGTGTGTGTGAACAAGAACTGACACAAAAGACACAGAAGCAAGTCAACCATACGCTCTGAGAAATAAAGGTGCAAACTAGAACCTTAAAGGGTTCTTCTTCTTGTCCCCATAGAACCCTCTTGGGTTTTTATAATAGTTCCACTTGTGACTATTTTGGAGAGTTCTACCTAGAACCCAACCTAGAGAGATTATACCTAGAACTATTTGTGAGGGGTTTCACATAGAATCCGCTATAAGAGATTCTAATGGGGAACCCTTCTATCGTTCCAAGGGTTTTATGAAGAACATACTCAGAGGATTCTACCAAGAATCTTTTTATATCCAAGGTGTTTATTTAGAACACACTCAGGGGATTCTACCAGGAATATTTCACCTAAAACTCACCAAGGGGGCTCTACTAAAAACCTTTTCATAATTCAAGGATTTTATCAATAACACATTTAGAGGGTTCTAATGAAAACCTTTTTATTTTCCAAGGGCTTTATCTAGAACCAGCCCAGGGAATCTTCTGAGAACCCTTACATATTATGCTACAAAGAACCCATGACAAAAGAGTTCTTCAAAGATTTCAACAATCCTTGAAGAAGTCTTTGTTTCAAAAAGGGCTTGTCTTACAAAGAACCGTTGACAAACCCTGTCCTTAAAAAGGGTTCATCAGAAGCAAGAACCTCAACCCTTCAGGAAGAACCCTTTTGGAACCCTCACTTCTAAGAGTGTGCTGATCAAATACTGCATGCTTCACATAAATTCATGAGCCAAAGAGGACACATATAGCTTTCCAAATGAGAAGGTGCAATATAGCGAAGGGAGGCTGAGATAAACAGAGGGAAGAAGGAGATGAAGATGAACATATTATACATTTATAATATAGGCTAACTGGCCAGGCGAGGGTTGAAAAGAAAAACATTTTTTTTTCTGCTCTTTCTGTTTCTTTTCTCAGTGGTTAATGGACACATGAGTTATATACAGTACTTATTTTAGTCCCTTTAATCATGAGCTTTTATCGCATGTTCTGCCAAGACCTTCCACCAGTTACTGGTCGCGCCTGCCAAGAGAAATGAATGAAAATGTAGAGAAACCAAATATTGTGGAGCCATGGCTCAGAAGTCAAAACCAATCCTTCTCTTCCCCTTTGAAGAGCTGAGCTATAAAAGAAACACCTAACTGGGACCAGGTATTGTGTTCATGGAGTGTGTGAATGAGAGACAGGCAAAACACTTTAATCGGGTTTAGTGATATGAGAAGAATTTTTGCGGTTAATGTTACCTGGCTAATGCTTGTGCAACATAAGCTCATATAAGCTGCGCAAAGACAAAACAAATGGCCATGTCAGCATTTTCAACTTATGTGGCTTAAGAACAGAAGAGACAACATCATTAATCATTTTCCAACATGCCTTGATCTGTAGGAGAAGAAAATGCAACACATCTATGAAACTAGTTCAGCAGTCAAATAATGAGTCCAACACAGTAAACATCCCCAGAGATCAAACCCACTGCGAAGATCAGAGGTGTTGACCATTATCCTGGTGTGCCCTTAATGGATGGAAAGCCCTCAGAGTGGATGAGTGTCTCTGGTCAGGTCTGATCCGTAG